>NW_026936069.1:0-70020 GCF_032062105.1 Saccostrea cuccullata | reverse complement strand
ATCTTTATATTAAGCTGGCAATACTGTACATTAATTTCTACATCTCTGCAACATACTAATTACTATGAATGAATAGCATACACACAAGTGTTTTCCAGTTTTAATTCAAATGACGCTCGTCAAACCGTACATAACATTTGGTGTGTCTAGACTCTGACATCACATGATGTCTTTTTTAGATTGCAATACCAATCCGACGCCTCAACACAGCTGACTTTATATGAAGAACAATTTATTTTATTCACTATTTATCTGCAATATATCCAATAAATCATATTGAGTTTATCATGTTTATTTTTTGGTGAACTTTTCGTGTTATTCTCACGAGAACGTAGCTTAAAGAAGTGATGCTTTGTGGGTCCAGAAGTTATTGCGGGAAAAAATTCGTTTGAATCAATGTGCAAGTCTGAATTTTTTCTTAGTCCAGGTGTTTTTTGTTAGAGCTTGCATTACGAGCGCTGCTGTGCTCCCTATTTTTGGATATGACTTATAGGCCTATTTAGGAATTCTATTTGAAATGAATTTGACATAACTGAAAATAAAAGAAAATGGTCTAAATTTGTGGGAATTTAATTATCATTTAAGAATCTTGGATTGTATATTCATCGAGATAGAACATTCTATCATTAAAATGATATTGGTTTAACGATAGAATTCATTCTGTGTATTCGTAATGTAGCAAAAGAAACACGGGCGATAACTCGTGTAACTCAGTGCATTTACTCAGACAATCTAGAGAGTTACGAACGGAAACTTAGCAGGTAAATTTGAAGCGAGAGAAAAACGTTGAGAAAATTGATTGGATTTTCGTCTTTATATGGAATAATTTTTGGGATAAAAGATATAAGCAATCTCAAAAAGGTTTGTTTTGATTAATTTGGTAGTTATTTCCCGTGCAAATCCTTTTATATTCTTCAAAATCGTTTCAGAGCGGATCCGCTCAGATTTGTTACATTGCAGGTATGTGAAACGTATTCTAACTGTGGTGAGGCTTGTACCGAGACACAGTTAGATTATTCTAACTAATATCGTCTCGTATCCTATTTTCGACCGTATTGTATTTTCGACCTATTTTTCTAAATCTGTTTCCCGTGCAGATTTCGCGCGCTAGAACATTATTTTCAGTTGCTACACTTGGAAAAATACCTTTCAAGCACAACTGTAGTGAAAATACCCAAAATAATTAATTCAACATAATTCCCTCCGTGGTTTTAGTCCGATGTCAGAAATTATAGTCTTTTTACTAATGCACATTTTATCTGTTGATTAATCAAAGCCGTAACCTCTTAATTACAAAGATTTTTTTATGACATTTTCCTAAAAGAAAATTAAGATCTCTGTCAAAGAGACGCATGAATATTGAAATGAATGGGTGGATCAAACGAATTTTTTTTCTCCCTTAGAAATGGGCACTTTCTTACAGATTTTTACTGAAAAATGCAACGTAATTTCATTGTTTTCTTTTGGAAATGCACAGCTCCTGACAAATGGGTTCAACCAACGAATAAATGTATTTGCAACAGAAATATCGAACTTGTTCAATGTTTTTTTGAAAGACAGACAATCATATTTTTATTGTTTGGAATGTCCAACAGATATTTAAAGCCAATACTGTTTGGTCATTGATACTATATTTAGGTCGAAAACACAAGACGGTAATATTTTTGTAGGTAAAAATGCACCCTCCCCAAATTATGGCATATAAACAAAATAAACTCAAAATGGCAATTTGGGTCGTAAAATTTTATTCATAGACACATATGCTAACATTTTAAGCCCATAGTTTTTCAGCTTCTATAAAGTTTGCAATAAATTAATAAATTACATCTAAATAGGTCGAAAATACAATACGCCAGGATATTCATCATACAGTATGTTCATTTTCTAAACTTATTTTATTTTGGTTTCATAGTATTATTATGATATAAATCAGTTTTAACTGCTTTGTTGAACAGAGTAGTAATTTCCTATAAATTAACTAAGCCTATCTGAAAAAATACTTAACACTCATAGATTAAAAGATATCGTAAAACAATGCAATGTTTCACAGCTAACCAGCGTTTCCTCTGTTGTTTCTCGACATGTCCTGAATTTATTATCAATTAAGAGAAACAAATAAAATTGTTAATTACCTTGTTTTCTAGCTGAGTGTCACTCATAACATTCGTGTTTAAGTTACCTCCCCATACCATTCAGTGGCTCGAAACATACGTGTTTATTTCAATATTTGTAAACGGATGTTTACAGCAGCAACGCGCCTCAAACTATGGGTGTCTACACAATTCGCTCCTAAGGCAATTCGGATAAAAGATTCGACTACTCCTTTTTATACACTTAGACCTAAATTAAAAAAAAACTTAACGTTGATACTGAAAATGTTACCAAATGTGTATCGCATTGAATTGACGAGTAGTGTGATTACTGATTTTTTAAAATGTGAAAAAAATAAAATAAGTCGCACCACATTTAAAAATCACATAGTCCCCTCCTCATAAATATATTACGCTTATTTAAAAGAAATAAATGAGTTTACCATATTTCAAATGATTTATTAAAGTTCGTGAAATTTTCCTCTTTGCGCCAGCAGGTGCTTGAAGCGGCTACAAGGGATTTCAACCTAGCTCGGTCTGCAGTTACCATGGTTACTCGTGGTGCTGTCTCCATGGTCAGACCTCTGTTCTTCAGGTCTATGAGAAGAAAGTTCTTCTTTATGTCTCCTTTGACCGACATCTGTTTCTTTTTCCCTGGGGTGTCCATGCATCTAAGGGCAACTCTGGGCATTAAGGTAAGTCACTCGTCAGCTTTTTAGAAAAAGTTCACGCAGAAGCTTTTACTTCAAAACTACTTATTAAAATTCAATTTTTATAAGATATTTAAATTCAACAATGTAAATTTTTTAACATTCAATGAAAAAACTGCCTTAAAATCTACAAAGAAGCAAGATTTATGAGGGACTATTTCTTTTGGTGGAAGGATATTTAGCAGAAATTTCTGCAAATCTGCACATTTTTTTTTTTTAATTTAATGTTATGGAAATTTAGCCTCACATACTTTTACTCGGAGAATATTTTCCGTTTTGATATTGCTAAAAATATTTAATGTAGGTCTTAATTTATGTTTTTAGACTAAGTTTAACACCTTCCCTCAACATACAATGTACTTATCCAAAAAATGAAAATATGTTAAAGAAGTCAAGATCAAATTTACATTATTTTTTGCCTGAAAATCACATATTTTGACAAATATTTCAAAATTAACATCACTGACCCCACCTTTTTCTTTCATTATTTTAAACTACTCGATACTTGTGACTGATCAGCACTAAAATCGTAAAAAGTTTAATATAAGAAAATTTTTTATTGCCTATTAAGTTTTTAATACCCGAAAAATGTTATTTTTTAGTGCAAAAAGGGCACACAATAATTTACGCGCATTAATTTGCAAGAGTTGTTTAATGATAAATATTATTCAAACCATATTACGTAAAATAAGATTATATTTATTGCCATGCTTACATTTGATCAAATATAATAAGGGTTAAAGTAATTAACCAAAGAGATGAAATTTAAGTGCAAAAAGGTCAACTTAAATGTACCGTAGATCAGTAGGATGCACACTGACCCCCTATTTTCTTTGCGCTTTTGAGTTACACTTTATGAGTACTTATCCAAAATATACTTCTCAAAAAATCCTTGATATAACAAATTTCAGGAGTGACTTACCTTAAGTTGGAAGGCATGCACGGGACATGAGACCAACAATTAAACCATCGCCAGCTTCAGTTTTGTCTCCATGGTCTGCATTGTAGGCATCCAAGGTCTTTCCAATAGTTCTTCATTTGATATGGTGTTAGGCCAAAAGATTTTGATAATACGTCCGGGGAATTTAGCTTGGAATACTTAGTTTTCTTTCAAACGCCAAAGAGGTTTTCCAGCACTCTGATCCATACAAGAGGACACCTAGGACATTGTTGTTGAGGATCTTGATCTTGCATGGTGTGGATGTTAAGTGACGTGGATCTCCATATGGGTTTCATCATTGCAAAAGCCTGATTTGTCTTGCTAATCCTGGTGCCATATTTTATTGTCGCGGTCGCCCGTTGTGGAGATCTTGCTATATTAAGCCATGTGAACTCTTCAACATCCTCTAGTGGCTTACCGTTGATCGATCAGTACTGGATTACTGTTAGTGGTGTTTACTTGTAAATCCTGTGTCTTTCGAATTCGATGTTGACTTCAATCCGATTTTGTTAGATGTTGCACTGAGGAGCTCTGTCTTCTGCTGAATATCCTGATGTCTGTTTGATAGGAGGCCAAGGTCATCATTATTATCCAGGTCCTCGAGGATTGAGGTCAGTGTCCACTGTAATATTAATCTCTGTCTTTTACCTTGTGTGGTGTTTTTCATATTTCAGTCAATTGCAAGGGAGAATGGCACTCCGGTGTTCACTGCAAAGGACTCCGTGAGCTAGTTGTTATGTATCACTCGGCACTCAAAGTTCTCGTAGAGGGACTGGATAATATGAACCAGTTTCTGTTGGATGCCGTAGTGACATAGGATCTTCCAGAGAGTATTGTGGTGAAAGCTGTCAAAAGCCATCTAAAATCAACGAATACAGCATAGAGTGTGCTATCCCACTCACATTTCTGCTCCAGTGTCTGTCGAAGTACAAAAATATCACCAACACAGGGTTTCCTTTTCTGAAACCGGCCTGTTCCTGGCGAAGTATGTAACCTACAGCGACTCTAATGCGTTGTTGCATGATATGTGGCTGAAGACCTTGCTGGTGAGAGAGAGAGAAGTTATACCCACGCCAGTTTTTGCAGTCTCCAAGGGCACCTTTCTCGGGCAGCTTGATTATCACTCCTTTCTTCTAGTCATCTGGAATATCCTCTTTATTTCATATATCTTGGAGCATACGCTACAGCATGTAAAGTGTTTCTTTTCCTCCTGCTTTCAACTTCTCAGGGCATACACCATCCTCTCCTGCGGCTTTTCTATTTTCTAGTTTATACGTGTTTTACCTCATTCAACGTAATGCAGCCCATTTCTACCTCAAGGTCTGTCCCTGCCTTTTCAATGTCAAGAAGTATTGATGGATATACAGTCGGTTCAGAATCTGCTGAAAATGTTCTCTCCACCTCTTTAGTTTTGCCAATTTCTCTGTTTTCACTGAGCCATCTTCTGCTTTTACAGGGGTGTTTTGCTTGGGACCTTGATCACCTTTTAGTTTGTGATCTCACTGGTAGATTGTTATCATGTTTTCTTTCAGTAGCTTCCTGTGCTTCCTCGGCGAGTTGCTCCGTATAGTGGAGGTTATTTACAGCTACCCCTTTCTTTCAATCTGGGTGACTTTGCATCAGAGAGATTCTTCTTTAGTTGTTTCCTCTCTCCAATGGTAGACCACGTGTCTTTGGATAACCGTTTCGATTTGACACATCTTTTGTAGCCTATGTCTTCTGCAGCAGCATCATTTATGGATTCGCAGAATTGGTCGATAGTAATAGCTATCTGTCTCATCCTGAAGTGTGCTGTATCGGTTCCTGGGTGTGATGTTAACTTTTTCTCTGACACCTGTTTCCTTGAGCTTGCTGATATCAAATCAATTGATGTTACTAGTACCATCTTGCCCTTTCTTAGCTTAAGACAAATGGTGGCAAGATTGTGGTGATGTCGGCATGGTACATTGTCCAAACGTCCTGCAGAGAGTGCCTCCATTTACTCTTAATCAAAATGTGGTCAATCTGACTCTTGGTGCGTCTACCTGCTGATGTCTAGGTCAGCTTGTGGATGGTTTTAAGAAACTACAACCTATGACAAAGTCATTTTCCTCACACATGCTGATGGGCCTTTCGCCATTGTCTGTTAGGTCGCCCACTGCATGTTGTACATCACTTCTCTTGTGGTTAATCTGCCCATCCCTATCGAACTTATTTCAGATGCTGGATCTGATCTACATTTCTTTAACAAATGACAAGAATATTATTTTTTTAGAGCATGTCCATTCCAAAATTACTGTATGACCTACCTTAACTAAACTTGCTATGATGAAGCATCTAGCTAAGTATGGCCGGACACTAACAGACTTGCTTCGGATGATTGCTTTGACCTAATCTATTAGATGTTATCCAAATGACTGACCGTAGACATGTTTTGTAGCAGTTCTATGACTATGTTTCCTGTAGTGATGAAACTTGCAATGATGATGTGACAAGTGATGGACACTACCGAACATGCTTCGGATATTGGAACTATAATCTACGTTTTAGTGATGAGTGAACATGTTAAATGTTTTGAAACAGGTCTATTCTTTTCCCGAGTAACTAAATGTATATGCCCTATTTAAATCAAACTGACATGAATATTAATTTCAAGATGTACACAAACGGAAAAATTGGCATGAAATCGAGATGAGCTTCATCACATACGCTTTTTATATAATATAATATCATACATACCATCAGATACAATATATAACATTATCTTGTTTGTTTAATGATTACAAAGCTACATGTAAGCGACTCACCTTCATTTATCACAATTAACGAAAATGCCTTGGTGCATAATCGACTTTCTTGTGCTTCTGTGTGTATTTTTTAATGCCAATGGTTTGTTGTTCCATGGGCAAACCAATGCCACATCACCATCTAATGGACATTCTGATCCTGATGTATACAAACAACTTCTTCATCTGGAGACAGTTTTAAATTCAGTGCTTATAGACTTAGCTTCCGTTAAAAAAGAGAACCAACAACTAAAACAGACATCTCAACATCAACAAAGGTATTTTGAAGCCGAGATACAAGCCTTGAAGGTGATGAACGTTAATTTAACAGAGCAAATGAAAGCAGCCTCCATGCAAATGGACGTCAGAAATGTTATAAATAATCTAAAAAACGATTTGGACTTGTTAAATTCCACATCTACATTATTAGTGGAACGAAATTCCAAGCTGCAACAACACAATACCATTCTGCAAGACAAACTAGACTCTTTGAATGCTACATATATACTCTCACAACAAAATGCCACAACTACTGAAGATTTGAAAAGATTGGAGAACATCCTAACCTTTGAGATAGAGCAAACAGTCAGCGACAGAGAACAGGAAATGATGAAGAATATATCTGTCACAATCAGGGACCTGAAACTCCGGGACCGATATTTAACTCTTTCTCTGATGGATGTATATAATAACACATCGACATTAAAGTCCTTATTGTCCCACTTCGAAGAACAGCAAAAGATGACAGACATTGAAATCAGAAAGTTGGAGCTTTCACAGAATAGTCACGCCGCTAATATGAATGCTTCCCTTTCCCGTCTCCAAAATAGTATGTATCTAAATTGTTTTTTTTTTTTAATTTTCCTTTAACACATAGACTATTTATCGAATCTAATCATACTTCTCAAGTTAACGTGTCTGAGTTTTCAATCAATAAGCATCATGAGTCAAATCATAGTTACTGTAGTTGAATTGGGAACCTTCAAGTTTCACCTACACTTAATTGGGGGGGGGGGGCATATCAAGTTCTTAGGTGGTTAGAAAGACTCGTTAACAGTTGTTTGTTTATAAGAATATTCACATCACACATTTACACCAACATTCAAATCAAGTTTCCTATAACTACGATATGAAAGATCCGTAAATGAAAATACATGTAGTAAAATACTAATATATACCTGCATTGGCATACAATACATTTAGATTTCTTATCTACATGTATATGTGCTGTATAACTTAATTAAATATTTACATTTTCAAATTTCTTTGTCCGAGATAAAACTACGTACATTGTATAAATAACGTAGTAGCTTTTCTTCATAAAACGATTTACCGGTACTCAGCAGGTGACAGAACTCAATGTTTCCTAGTTGTGTTGTTTATTCAGTGGAGGAGGGACCAACACAGATTTTCGTTATTGAATTATCATGTTTATCAAACAAGGATCAGATGAAAATGTAAGGACAAAATAAATTGGTGATGGTAGTTTTTATTTTGTGTTTTGTGGGCCGTCGATTGCTGGGGGTGTTAATATCATAATCTATCTGTTTGCTCTTGCGATAATTTTACGCCTTGGTTGTTGTTTATGCAAATTACCAAGTGAGCAAATTGATTGATTATATCATAAAACGAATAAACCTAAAAGAAAAATAAATAAATAAACATTCACAACTTAAAATTATATTTGTCCTCTCAGTAGCATAGATCCGACAAAGCGTATATACAACATGATGTAGCTATGGAAAATGATTTTTAAAAGCACTTCTCAGATTAAAAAGCTATGCTTTTTATTTAAGAGCATTCAAAACCATTTCCAAAACAGTTTCGTTTTTCGAAATTGGTTGAAAAATAAAAAAAGTTATGATTTTTTTTTTTTTGTTGTCATCTTTTCTCATCTTGAAATAAAAAGTATTGCCGTTTTTAAAAAAAAAATAAATGGACAAAATCTACTAAGCTGCAATTCTTCAATTAATGTAAAGTACTTTATGGTTGCCAGAAATTTGAAGTACGAAGTGTGATAACATTCTCACCCTCTTTCATTCTTTGCAAGATAGAAACTTAATATCATGATCGAAAATCCTGTAACTGCATGATTATAGTCATGTTCAAGAAGTTAAATGACTGAAATCTAGATCCAGTAATGTCTTATTAACGTACTTATACAATACAGATATTGTTTCTCTCAGTCAGATGTGATGTACAAAGTTCTGTTTGATTGTACACATGACATGTACTGTAATTTCTAAATTTAATTTGAAGTATTGTTGAGTTATTTCTTATTTTAAGTAAAACAAATTGACCTGTAGTTTCAATTTGGATAAACTAATGGCTTCAAAAAAAAGGGGGGGGGTAATAATATTATAAATATAATTATCAAGTAAAAGTTATCATTTCTTGAGTGTATTTTTGTATTTAGAAAACAATCTTCGATTTTAAACACAATTAATATGAAAAGTGAAAAGCTGACACTGTCATTTACTGAATACCCCCCCCCCCTTGTATGACCCTCATCATTGTTATGTCACTCCTACAATGTAAAAATAAACTAAATTATTGAAAGCAAGATATTCATATAGTGTTGTGACCATTTTGCACCTTGCAAGGATCCTGACAGCAAAGGGCAAATAACATTATCGGGCAAAGATAGACCATGTGACCAAGCATGATTTGGCGTTGAATACAGGGTTTTCAAAAATATTTTAGATCAAATTCTCATAAAAATTACTTTACTGTTTTATAAAAATCAAGTCTTCTTGGTGTATATTCAGAAATTCAATTTTTTTCTCTCGAAAGAAATATTTCATTTTTATTTTTTTCCATGAAAACGATGCAATGCATTAATTTATTTTCATCGATATACACTTGCAGTAATTCTTTAAAAAGGTTTCTGAAAAACTTTCAAGACTGTACATGTCGTCGTTTCACTGTATCAGTCCGTAACACACTACCACCCTTTTGATTATTTTTTACACCATTTTTTGACAACAAAATTTAAGCAAATTTTAGAGTTACTGCCCTTTGCTTTTCCATTGCTACAAAATGACTCTCATTTTTGCTAATTCAATGTAGACATGTAAGACAAATGAATTTACGATAACTGCTGATCAAAGTTTTCTTTGTTAACAATATAGGAGATGACTATGTAAATAAAATCTCTTAGAGCAAAGATTTTTTTATAACACTGTTATAAGCAAGTTTTTAGCTCACCTGAGCCGAAGGCTCAAGTGAGCTTTTCTGATTACATTTTGTCAGGCGTCCGTCTGTCTGTCTGTCTGTCTGTCTGTAAACTTTTCACATTTTTGACTTCTTCTCAAGAACCGCTAAGCCAATTTCAACCAAACTTGCCACAAAGCATCCTTGGGTGAAGGGAATTCAAGTTTGTTCAAATGAAGGGCCATGCCCTCATTCAAGGGGAGATAATTGGGAATTAATGAAAATTTGGTGGTATGTTTTAAAAATCTTCTTATCAAGAGCCACTGTGCCAGGGAAGATGAAACTTATGGGGAAACATCCTCAGGTAGTGTTGATTCAAGTTTGTTCAAATCATGGAGTAGGGCGGGGCCACAATGGCCGACCAAAGTTTCACATAGATATATATATAGGAAAATTCTTTAAAAATCTTCTCAAGAATAACAAAGCCATAATTGATCATATTTATATGGAAGCATTCTCAGGTAGTGTCGATTCAAGTTTGTTCATATCATGACCCCTGGGGATAGGGTGGGGCCACAATGGCCGACCAAAGTTTAACATAGATATATATCGTAAAATTCTTTAAAAATTTTCTTCTGAAGAATAACAAATCCATGATTGATGATATTTATATGGAAGCATCTTCAGGTAGTGTTGACTCAAGTTTGTTCAAATCATGACCCCCAGCAGTAGGGCGGGGACACAATGGCTGACCAAACTTTTACATAGATATATATATATATATATAGGAAAATTCTTTAAAAATCCTCTCAAGAATAACAAAGCCATAATTAATCATATTTATATGGAAGCATCCTCAGGTAGTGTCGATTCAAGTTTGTTCACATCATGACCCATCATGACATAGTAATATATAGGAAAATTCTTTAAAAATCATTTTCTCAAGAATAACAAAGCCATAATTGATCCTATTTATTTGGAAGCATCCTCAAGTAGTGTCGATTCAAGTTCAAATCATGACCCCCGGGGGTAGGGCGGGGCCACAATGGCGGACTAATGTTTTACATAGAAATATATAAGAAAATTCTTTAAAAATCATCTTCTTAAGAATAGCAAAACCATAACTGGTCAAAGGTTTACTTTAATAGGATTTAAACTTTTCAATAATAAACCAATTTCTACTTCCTAGCCACAGTGCTCAGGTGAGCGATGTGGCCCATGGACCTCTTGTTCTGTATTTACATCATTTGTCTTTGATTCCTCTTCTTAGGCTTTGAATCTAGAGTCGCTTTCACTGCTGGACGTAGCTTTTCAAGACCAACATTTACTCCTGGAGAAATAATTGTATTTGATAAAATCGTATACCAAGTAGGAGGTGGATACAACCCAACCAAAGGAGTGTTTACGGCCCCAAAAGCCGGGCTCTACGTCATCTTCTGTACTGTTGTGGCAAACAGTGATAATACATTCTGGACAAAAATAAAGATTAATGGTGTAGTAAAGGCAGGAGTCATGGCTGTTGTAACACACTCTAATGCTGATGTCTATCAGTCTGCCTCCAACCTTGTTGTTCACCAGTTACAGGTGGGGGACAGAGTCTGGATAGAAATGTATACTGGTACTACTATGTACTCAGAGTTTCCAGACACTACCTTTTCTGTGATTATGATCAACTGAATAGAATAATACACTAAAATACTAGACTAAGTTATGTATGACTTATCTTGAATCCTTTACTGTGAATACTGTGAATTCCAAACTTATTGTTTATCAGTTACAGACAAGAATAAGGGTATGCATAGAATACACATATTTAGTATCCACCTACTTGACATTAACTTTTCTGTGATTATAAAATATGTATATATTATCCACATTTTTCCACAAAATTATAAAATTTTGCTTATCTTAGTTAAATTATGAATTCGAACATTTAGTTAAGCACAGAATTTATAAACATTCTTTTCAAAAGTCATTAGATTAACAACTACATGTAAGTACATATTTATGAAACTAAAATTGATTTGAGCCGCATAAAGTTTAATTTTTTCATCCCATCCAATTTTTTTCAGAAAATTTTTATTTACTGTAATTTTTTAAAAATATATACTACAGTATTAGATTCATAAGAGTGACAGTGAGAAAAAAAAACAAGCTAATAAAAATTCTACAGTCAAAATAAAAATGTTTGAGAGATTTGATACATCATTTAAAGGAATCAATGCAATCAATTTTTGTTTATAACAAGTGTCATTAAATTCACTAAAATGTCCATTATTGCTATAAATAAAGATACAAATCACCCCTACTGATGTATTCGGAACCTTTTGTTTTTCGGTGCTCTGCAAATCATAAAACTCGATGAGTTCAGAGTAGCTCTGGCAATGGCTATGGCGAGAGTTACCGAAACTACGGCGAGAAAGGGTTATATAATTATTCACGGAAATGTGGATAGGAAGTAACTAGCACGTTGAGACATAGTATACAGAAAATATATGTTGCGTTTCAGTTTTCACCACCCTATTTTATTTTTAGAAATGTACTTCAAACGATCTATCTTGATTTCATTCAAACTAAAAAACCGTGGTTTCATCAATTTTCGCTGCCATCATTTCTCGTGTATTTTGTAAAATAGACGCTTTCGAGGATACGTTATTTCGGAAAAAAAAAAATTGCATATAAAAATGAATAATATATTTCTTAATTCATTGAAAATTTAAATTCTTGGATCTGTTCAACAACGAAATCCTCGAAAATTGTTGCTCAACGAAAATTGATAAAACCACAGTAGGTTTTCTCGAGCTCTGTGATACAATTTTCTACAGTCATGAATTAAAATTTCTTTTTGGAAAAATATTTTTGCATTGGAACGGGGACTATATTTTTTGGCATCAGATTAGCAAATGAGGAACCAATATGACAAATCACTTGAATGAGAATTGCATGATAGGTTACTACGAATACTACAGGAGGAGTTTTAGGCTTGAAAAAATGAAAGTTTTCTGGCGATCGAAAAGGCACAAAGACCATTTCCACATCCATTTCGTTACTGAAAGCGTTTTCATAATTCTATTATTTTCATGCTCACTAAGACAAACAAATTCATTTGTTTGATAAACGATGGAAGTCTAGGTTTTTAAAGTCATACTGGCCATTGCTGTTAATGAAACGTATAACATGTTATGGCAAAGATTAAAGTTTCTCAGATGCAAGATAGAGATTGCAGTTACTTCGTAATGGAACATTCATTTAGAATAGAGTATTTGGAGCAAGTTTGAGAGTTTTTAATCTGTTGATGCATCATCCATGCAAATTTGGTTTACATAGTTTCACATAGGTTCTTGGTAATGGACATGCTCTAAAATATTTAACATCATAACCAATCCGGACCTTTCGATGAGACCTTAAAAACCGAGGTCCATTGTCATGGTAGGTGTTGGCATGGTTTGGTCCCTCACTGCTCAATGGCCTTTAGTGCTGAGTAAAGGTCAACATTTTGAGCCCTTCGGCGTTATATGGTGACGTCTCTATATGAGCGAAAAATTCTCTAATGGGACGTAATACAACATACAATCAATTAATGCAGGTCCGGTCCAGCATCCAAAGGAAGGGTAATAGTGCCTCATAGTGCACATATTGAAAAGTTATCATTAAGTTTAAAGTTTAATAAAATTGTTGTAAAGTATCAAACACAAAGTTATGGGAAAGTTTGAATATTCTGTGGACAGAAATACAACTAGACAAATCGGTGGACAAGATAAAATCTATAAATACCCCCGGATCTTTTTTATAGGGGAATATTGATTAAACAGATATGTTTAATATAGGCCAAAGATTACAGTTTGCATGCGATTATGCTTTCATCGGATGATAATAAAATTGTTTTTGATAAACCCATCTAACTGACCTTGTTTGAATTATCGAGCTTTATCACAAATCACCAAAATGAAAGGGATTAAAAGCACTTATATGGTACTTTTGTACACATGTTTGAACGCAGATAGTTTGTTATTCCATGGACAAACTAACGCTACCTCGGCACCTCATGGACACTCTGATCCTGATGTGTACAAACAACTTCTTCGTCTGGAGACCGTGTTAAATTCTATAATGATGGATCAGAAACAACAAACTATGACATATGAAAAAAAGCAAACCATATTAGAAAGAGAGATCCAAACTCTGAAGCAGTGGAAACAGGCAGCTCAAACGAAGATGACAATCCTGGAGGACTTACTGTTAAATGTACAAAGTGAAAACACCGTTTTGAGAGAAAGACTAGACAACTTGAATTCTTTATCCAATCCTGATGTCTTCTTGAATGAAAAACTTAATAATCTGAATTCAACAGCAACATTTTTGCTTCGAGAGAATTTAATTCTGAAAGATCAGATTGAGAGATTGAACTCTACTTCAAAACCGGAAAACTTGATAACATCAGAAGACTTAAAGAGGCTGGAGAACATCCTCACATTTGAAATAGAGAAGATCAGAGACAGTGAAGAAAAAAATGATGAAGAATATGTCTGCCACAAATAAGGTCCTGGAACTACAAGACCGATATTTATTACTTTCTTTATTTGACGTACACAATAACACAGCATGGCTATCGTCTTCTCTTTCCAATTTGGATGTGCAGCAAAAACTGATGAGGAGTGAGATCCAAGCACTGACAAAGTCACAGCAAAATGACGTTACCAAAATGAACGATACTATCATCCATCTCAAGAATCGTATGTATATTTGGGAAATTTATAAGTATATATTTTTTCAAACGATTTAAAGGGAACTGGTTATGTTCTTTACAATTTGAAATGTCTATTTCTACTCAACAAGAACTTCAGTGTTATAATTTTGACATGAATATTTCAAAGTATTCAATGAAGACGACATTTTTGATTACTGTAGATCACTAAATTTTTGCAACACTTTATTTTCGCGAGAATCATAGTCATTGACTCTTTATTAGCGAGACGTAATGCTCACGAATTTTTGTTTTTCCTCTATATAATTGTTATGAATACTTTTAAACACGAGAATGAAAATTTCGCGAGCCCTTTGTCTCGCGTAATCACGCAAAAATAAAGTTCTCGCGAATAAAACGTGATTTACAGTACATGACATCTTATTTGGATAAATTTTACTCTATTTGAGTGCCTAAACATGTGCGAATCAAACGCGTCCCGAAGTTTGTAGTTTTAACATTTTCCAGATAAAGGAAGTCTCCAAACACGCATTTGATTTAACTCAAGCATTGTATAAGTAACGATATTATTTAGACAGTGTTAGAAAATACGAGCTTCCAGTATGTATTCCAGCCCCTTTAAAGTTTTAAGAAAAGAATTAATAAAAGAATTATATAATCGAATTTGTATATAAAATATTGGTACAAGTTTAATTTATATACTATTTGGTGACAAAGTAAGTCATATAAAACAACGTAAAGTAAATTTTTAAAGTGTGCAATTTCACATAACCTGTTTTCAAATAAGTTGTCTCATTTAATTGTTGGATAAAAAGTTTTTTTGGAAATGAAATAATCACGAAGTGTCTGCTTTAAATTTTGTTATTATTTGAAATGTGTCAGAAGAAAGAGAGTCAAACAATAGGTTTATGGGCATTTGCATCAAGACATTTTTATGCATTAACGATGGTTCTAAACAACTATATTAAAGAAAAATATTTGAATTTGCAACATCTTTGGAAATATGGATAACATATATAATAACGCCATCTATATTTATATAATGGTGTTGTGTTTTGCGTGCACTATGCCTAAATAGTAGTCAGGGTTTGACACATGGTGCACGAGCCGGAGGCGAGTGCACTATGTGTCAAACCCTGACTACTATTTAGGCATAGTGCATGCAAAACACAACACTATTGTTATTATTATGCTGACTGTTGTTACTGTATAAAAACGGCAATATTTTCTCCATTCCCAATGTTTCATCACCTGTTACGTTCGTCTTCTCTATTATGATGTCACCTTGTGCAACATAAACGTCATAATCTTTTTCTTTAATTTTGAACGTTCAATGCTTTAGGTATAATCTACAGATAGTTTTTGAGATTATTATGTGAGTGAAGGAAGGGGGATTGCAAGAAACTATTCTAGAAGAATTATTTTGTTTATTTTTAATCTGAAGTGTAAAATATTTGAAAATAAGTTTTTATATATTATGATAATTTAATTCTAGTTGTAACGCTGTATTTGATTGGATTAAAAATTTACTTTATATCGTATAAAATAGGTTGCCTACGTCACAATGACTTTCGTCAAAAACGTATCAATCCGCCTTACGTTACATTCAAATTTTGTACAAATTGAAGTCATTTTGTTTGAACAATCATCTTTTTTCCTTCCATCAAATGAATAAAAATTAAATTATAAGCAGTGAAATTAATAGCTACCCATTTTATACGTTATAAAGTAGGTTGGAACAGTTTACGCTTTCTTATAAACCGCTTCGCGGTTTATAAAGCGTAAACTGCCCCAACCCACTTTATACCAGTCACTTGTGATGACTGATTGAATGACATATACCAAATCATGCCTTAAGGTTCAAAACCCTCTGCCTATTCATATAAAAAGTTACTTTAAATCTTACGATTTTCCAAAAGAAATGTATATCCTGAGTAAAATACAAACATTTATAGCATGGTTTACGGGGCAAATTGGACAACAAAAGCACTTCAACTTTACAAATTTATAAAGGAATAATAGACATTTATGTCATTAAAGTTATCTCTCTTATCAGAGTATCGAAATACCTTGATAGAATTGCATGCATGTATTTAAAAGTCATGTGTATTTTTTAGGTGTTCAGTCCCGTGTAGCTTTTACAGCTGGAATTGTAGGAGAGGTAAGCGGACAACATATATACACAGGCATAGTTAAATTCCCAACTGTCATATACCAGATAGAAGGAGGATACAACCCTACAACAGGAGTGTTTACCGCCCCGAAGGCTGGGCTCTATCTTATATTCTGTACTACTGTGGCATACGACCATGAAGCCTTCTGGACAAAAATTATGATTAAAGTTCAGTTATGGCTGGAGTCATGGCTTGGACATCATCATCTTTTAATGTCTACCAGTCAGCCTCCAACCTTGTTGTTCACCAGTTACATGTGGGAGACAGAGTCTGGATAGAAGTAGAATATGGAAGTCATATTTACTCATACTTTCCAGACACAACATTCTCTGTTGTCATGATTAATGGATCAGAATAAAGTACCCCTGTAACTTGATTACCTTCAATGCCATAAGTATTTCATATTCTCTTGACACTTACTTCATGAAAAGATATCCAACTCAATTTAATCAGCAATTACAGGAAACTAATAAACGATATGAATTAACATTTACTCAAAATCATAAAATGTATTACTTGATTCTTATATTACTTGATATTGGTCAATCAACATATATACGTTATTTCATTATGAATTGATGTGAATAGAAGTATCATTTAGCCATTATATGCTAGTATATGCATGTTAATGGCTGTAATTGCAAATTAATTGATTTATATCAAGGTTGTTGTGTTTACACCTTTCAACTGTGACCTTCAAGATATTTAAATATACTCAGGCATAGGTCTTAATGTAGTTGATTGATTGATTGATTGTATATTGTTTAACGTCCCTCTCCAGAATATTTCACTGATATGGAGACGTTAATGTAGTTGAGTTGATCAATATTGCATAAATCTTTACAATTTACCCGAGATCTGTGGCTCCACTGTCCACAATGGTTTTGGGAAAATTGTACTGAAATCAAACAAAAACACCTTAGTATGAATTCTTAAAAACAATATTTTAAGAGTGAATTGAAATATACTGTAATAGAAGATAAGACCCCCGAATGAATAATTTCTTATTTGTACTTAAATGAACCATGTCTTACGAGGACTGTCCAAAAAATCGTGGACAATGACGTTTTTGTGAAAAATAAATGGTTCTATATAAATCTGTTATATATCAAAATATTCTTATGAAAAAACAAGTCAGAATGATTTAATTTTTATTGATTGAACGTACTATTTTTGTAAAAATCGGGGTCCTTAAAGATCGCAGATTGTGCGCACGGACCAAGGTTAAAATGACATAAACTTTGATATAAAGTGTTCGGATTAAAATGATTATTTTCTATATAAAACAAGTCAAAAATTAATAAAAATTGCATGTAACACAAATAAAGAGGCTATTATCATTTTATGATATCTTAAGTAACGCTTACTATATAGAAAGTACAAATACTAAACAAAAACCCTAATAAATATGTGTCAAAACTCGACCAAAAAAAGCGACGTCGGCCGTCCGCACGGGGCAGCGGTCAATCAAAAAAGTTTTAATACGTTTGAAACATCGTAAGAGGCAAAATTTTTCCAACATGTACAACTCAAAATTATTGAAATATATTTAATACATAGATTTGAGATTGGTATATACGATTTTTCAACGATGTGTACAACGATGTGTACAAATTCGAAGACACAACACATGTAATTTACTGAAAATGGACGTTGTTTTAAATCTAGCACAGCGTCGGACTGGGCTGTGCATGTTTATTTAGATGAAGCTCGTAAATTTTTGTGCATTGTTTTGAATTTTAAAATTTTAATAAATTATAATCTATACTTAAAGATTATTGCTAGAACGCGGAAGTGCGTACGTTGCGCCGAACTTTTTGGACAACCCTCGTATATTTGTTCAGTTTAAAATTACGTTTGATTTGCTGGTAAAGGAAAACATTTCGGGTTAGGGGATGCTTTTATGCTAAATGCTTTACAGTGCAGTCATGAATACACATATATGTGCCTTATAAAAGATATACATGTATGACTCATACTACCTGAAAAAAAGGAACAAACATTTTCTATAGACATAGAAAGTGATAGCACATTTATATTTATGTATACATGTATAAGAGAAGTTACTTCTTTACAATAAGAGAAGTTACTTCTTTACAATCTTGATTGAAGTGCCGCCATTTACTTCCACGTCCACCATGACCACCTCGTAGTACCATTGTTTGTGTATGTTTGTGTAGTAGACAGGGCCACTGTGAAGGGTGGGATCCACTCCTCCGAAGGTCTAAAAAAAATAATAATCACTTTGAAAATTCATTATTTACCCATGTAGTGCTGACATAACCAAAAGAGAAAGGTGCACTACTATACATGTACTGTATGAACTGTTACATTTGTGGGACATTTCTACCCTTACATGCAAGATAAATTATTATATCATGCAAATAATTATGCAGACATGCAAGGTATTTACGTCAACATGTAAAATAATCAATGTTTACGTGTAAGTTACTAATCTCTTAAGAGAATATAATTTTCATTTGGGTAAACCTACTTACTAACGCCACTATATATATGACATCATAAAAGCTATCTATTTATGTGTATAAGCAAGATAATTATGTTTATATGAGAGTTAATTATGTCA
Organism: Saccostrea cuccullata; assembly: GCF_032062105.1. Taxonomy (NCBI): domain Eukaryota; kingdom Metazoa; phylum Mollusca; class Bivalvia; order Ostreida; family Ostreidae; genus Saccostrea; species Saccostrea cuccullata. The sequence continues at coordinate 50,896 of NW_026936069.1, read as the reverse complement.
ACATGCGAGATATGTATGTTGACATGTATCATTTCAGTACATAACAGCCTATAAGATGCTTCTATTACTATGTTCAGATATATTTTAAGATTTCTTTTCAAATGAATCCTGCAATATTCGGTCTGAAAATCTATACCAACATCCATATCCATAAATCTGAAATGATTTTGAAAGGCTGTTGCAAATTCTCAGCAAATTCTGACGCTAGAGGAAAATATATTTGTGAGGAATATCTCCATCTTTGTAGCATAAGTCTAAGTCCCAAATTCAAAAACCAAGACTCAGTGGGGGAGCATTAAGACATTTCTACAATACATAGATAGAAAACCCTTACAAAAATTATGAGATTAATCTTTTTCTTTTAATTATCTGACCTTCTACTTGGTATACAGCTGTATAGTTTTTTTATTAAAACAAAAACCATGTCATTCATATATGCTTCACATTACATATATATCATATTGCAATTCACAAGAAATAATTCTTGTTTGTACCCTGTGATTTTAATCAAATAGGAAAAAAAAACCCTTACAAAAATTATGAGATTAATCTTTTTCTTTTAATTATCTGACCTTCTACTTGGTATACAGCTGTATAGTTTTTTTTATTAAAACAAAAACCATGTCATTCATATATGCTTCACATTACATATATATCATATTGCAATTCACAAGAAATAATTCTTGTTTGTACCCTGTGATTTTAATCAAATAGGAAAAAATGTAATTACAAACATTTTCTAATATCCTAATATATTTTTAGTTCACAGATGCTTTACATAATAAATGAATGGCCAATGTAACACAGGAATGATAACCCGAGATATCAATACAGGTCAAAGATTTCAATGATCATCAAGGATTACATATGATTTTGTTTTATCAGTTGATTATAATTTTATTCTCGATAAAGCTACGCCGTCTGACTGAACTTGTTTGAATTATTGAACTCTATCACAAATCACCAAAATGTGTTGGCTGAAAAGCACATTTATGGTACTTCTGTGCATGTTTTTGAAAGCAGAGAGTCTGTTGTTCCATGGACAAACCAATGCTTCTTCGGCATCTAATGGAAATTCCGATCCAGATGTGTATAAACAACTCCTTCATTTGGAAAAAGTCTTGGACTCTATATTAATGGACCAAAAACAACAAACTCTGCAAAATCAGCATTTTGAACAAAAACAAAAATTATTAGAGGAGGAGATTCAGATATTGAAGCAATGGAATCGGACAGCCTAAATGAAGATATCAGTTTTAGAAAACGAAAACAAAATTCTGAAAGAAAGACAAGACAACTTTAATTCTTCATCCACTTCACAACAACAAAATTTGACCACATCAGAAGACTTAAGAAAGCTGGAAAACATCTTAACTTTTGAGATAGAGCAGACAGTTAGAGACAGTGTAGAAAAAATGATGAAGAACATGTCTGCCACCATCACGGACATGGAACTACGTGACCGATATTTATCACTTTCTCTTCTGGATATACACAATAACACAGCCGGATTATCGTCTTCTCTTTCAAATTTGGAAATAGAACAAAAAAAGAATGAAAAGTGATATCCAAATACTGACAAAATCTCAGCAAAATGACATCACCATACTTAATAGTACAATTATCCATCTTAGGAATCGTATGTATACTTTGATTTTGTTTCCTTTCAGTTCTTTTAAAAAGAACAAATAGTATAGTTAAAGAACAGGTTTAAATTTAGAGCCTCCTTTGGCCCTGTGAAATTCTGAAAAATAAATAATTCAAAATATAACGAAATACCTTTACATATCGCTTGGACCATTAATTGTTAACTTTGTTTTATCCATTTAAATCAATGTTAAAAAATTATTGTGGTTGAGGTATCCATATACAGTAGTGTGTATTACATGCGTACTTAATAAATAAGTGTTTTAAATTTAATGTAAATAAATTAAACTACCAAATAAATAATATAATGAAGCGTTTGATCCGCTCCTTTATATCCTTAGCCCTACCTGTACACCTGTATTTAGATAATTAGTTACCTAAAGGCAGTTCAAAGATCTTGGAGTATTATTGGTTCTTATTGGTAGTTGGTTGTGAAATTGATTTTTATTGGATTTATTCTTATGGTCGTTGGTTTTACCGCCAAAATATTTATTCTTTGTCTTGTTGAGATATGACCAAGACTGTGTTTTATGGACTCATGACTTTGTCTTTTGGATACAGAAGATTTCTTCTTCCTAGATACCTTTTATTTTTTATTGTAAAATATATATTTTATTTAATTTTCAATAAGAAAATGTATTGCAGGTATATGTACTTTGAATTGCATTTCCTGAATACTATTTTTGAGATAAAATACACCTGTAAATTTTCCTATATAATATTATTAACTTTTATGATGAAGTTTGAAGAAATACCATGGGTAAAACATATTATTTTGAGAATACAGGGACATTTTGTGAGTATATTTTATTACTCAGTTCCTTATTTTCAAAACTTGAGGATCGAATATCCTAAATTTACACAGTTATCCCTGTTAAAAAAATTAGTTTACTATATAAAATTTTGACAAATAGAACTGTATTCTATGTTCTGGTATATTTTTAGGCGTCCAATCCAGAATAGCTTTTACAGCTGGAATATTAGGAGAGAACGGGCAAAATATTTATAGCGGTACTGTAAAATTCCCAAAAGTCATATACCAAGTGGGAGGAGGATATAACCCCATAACTGGAGTATTCACTGCCCCAAAAGCCGGGCTTTACCTCATATTCTGTACTAATGTGGCATATAACCATGGAATAATCTGGACACAAGTTACCATTAATGGATCAGTTAAGGCCGGAGTCATGGCTTATGTTAGTGGATCTGCTAATACCTATCAGTCAGCCTCCAACCTTGTGGTCCACCAGTTACAGGTGGGGGACAGAGTCTGGATTCAAGTCCATCAGGGTAATCATCTGTACTCAGCTTTTCCAGACACAACCTTTTCTGTCATTATGATCAATGGATCATTATAAGACTATCCATGATAACATGATTATTTTTAATGCCATAAGTATTCTATATTATCTTCTAACTATGAGCTTAAAAATCCCCATGAACTATAAATGAGCATTCATGCAAGACAATAAATGTAGTGCTTCTTCTTATACATGTATTACTTGATATTTATCAACATATATATATATATATATATATATATATATATATATATATATATATATATATATATATATATATATATATATATATATATATATATATATATATATATATATATATATTCATTATGAATTAATATCAAATAAAGTATCATTTACTCATTAAATATTTGATGTTGCTATTACAAATGAAATGACTTGAAATAAGCTCATTTTGTTTACACCTTTCAACTTTGCCCTTTAAGATACATATATCCTAATTATAAAACAGGCATATATCTAAATGAATTGATTTCATGGTTATTTCAAATATATCTCTCTACAATCCATTTAGCAAGTCTGGACGATTTCCAAATATGTAAGTCAAGAGCGACAACTGAAAGTTGCTATAAATATACTAGTACATCATAATTATACACGTAAATATTTTTCTATCCAATCAGAGTGCAGTATTTGTACACACCCCAAAACATATTTCAAAGGAACAAACAGAGCTAATTTAACCCATTGATCAATTAATTACAGTAGCTATACATGAATAACAAATAAATCTACTGAAAATTCGCTATAGTTCTCCATGATAATTATATTCTCACTATTAGCTACTTAACACATTCTTAAAATCTTGAGAAAAACAAATATAAAGATCGCATTGATTGTTTTTCAGTATTTAGCCGATGAACACCAAGTATTGAAAATAAAAAGAAAAAAATATAAGAAGGATATTTAGCACTCTTTCAAAACTCTCTGTTGCTTTTATGTAGTATTTTTTGCTCAGCTATAATGCCAGGTAACAACAATCAAATTCTATTAACAAACAAGTAAATGAAATTGTTATACATTTAAAAATATGTTCCTTTACAAATCTGTGCGAAAAAAAGTCTAGCATTCATAATGTTTTACTGAAAGGGCATAAAAAAATCGATGTTGGACCGCTGATTAAGATGTTGGACCGCTTACTTCACAGAATGGGCGGAGCTTAATCTCATTTTCATTCGTTGGTGTTAACAGTCTCAGACATGATATTACATCACGGAATATAGTACAAAATACATATATGTCAAAAAATAATTAAGCATTTAATTATCATGCAGTCTCATTACTGCAATGGTTTGTGCAAACAAATTTTAATAACGCGAGTTAACGCGTTATGAAAATTTGTTTGCACACAACATTGCAGTTATGAGACTGCATCTTTCAAAAAATGATAATTCAATGCTTATATTTACATTTCTTAGACCCTGTATTTTCCGCAATTTAGATTTTTCTAATTAAAATTCCCGCCTTATCCTTCATGTAAGTTGCAATTGATAGAACAGCCTTTGGAACAGCTTAATCCAATCTTCCCGCCAGAGTTCGTTTGCTCATAAACTTAAATCCGGAAACAAAAATAGTGCACATTAAACAGATAACAATAATCAAAGTTTAATTTATTTTTCAATATTAAACGATAAAATATATTTTTGCAAAAAAGAAATACAAATGAATAGTGTAACAGACATTAATTTTTCGCTTTGTGTAAACTGTAATGGCGTAGTTCCTGCATTCATACGCAAGACAGACTTTGGTGATTTGGTCTTGTGTGTTATGTGTATTTATCACTTTATATTGCTGTTTATAAGGATCAAACAAAGTAAATGTAAATATAATAAAACGAAAGGTATAACAAAACATTTATTGACAGAGTTCTCGGGCAAAATGCGTTTTGTCAGACCCTCGAACCAAACGGCCTCAGGCAGACAAATTGGTTCTTGGGTCCGATAAAACGCATGTTGCCCTCGAACTCAGCCAATAAATGATCAAGAAGAGGAGATGAAGTAGAATATATCTATTGCAATCAAGTTATATATTAAATTTGAACTCCCAGACCGATATATATCATAAAGTCAACATTATACTGTTTTTCTATGTTTATGACGACAGCGAAATTAAATTCTTCACTTTTATTTATTTGTCAAATTAATTCAAAACGTGCTGGTAGGTAATGAGAGTTTTCGTGCTTCTATGTACATATTTTAATGTTGTTTCATGGGCAAATCACTGCTACATTACCACCTAATTTACATTCTGATCCAAATGTGTACAGACAACTTCATATGGAAACCGTGTTAGATTTCGTGCTGGTGGTATTTAGCTTCCGATAAACAAGAAAGCAATTACTAAAACAAGAAAAAAATATTTTGAAGTAGAGATACAAGCCTTTATATAAATTAAAAACATGTATATATTAAATCACACATTTAACTAGTTATCTTTGTCTTCTAATGCTAGCCAAGCTCACAACAGCTTTTTTTTTTGGCTAAATTTGTTACAAATCAGATCAAACACATTCAGATTAATTATGTCATTTATTTAAATGACTATATCCCAAGATGCAACAAAAAGCAATTTTGATCAGATATGGCTTCATTGCAGTTACTTCGTAATGGACTCATCCACAAATTTCAAACTAGTCAGTCATCCAGAAAATGGGCAAGTTAAAAGATTTTGTAGACAGACAACTAGAAAAACGGATGGACAAGCCGAAACTATATACCCCCGAATCTTAGTTCAAAGGGGCAAATATGTTAAATATAGGTCAAAGATTACAGTTTGCATGCTTTCATTTGATGATAATAAAATTATTTTTGATAAACCCATCTGAACTTGTTTGAATTATCGAGCTTTATCACAAATCACCTAAATGCACTGGATTAAAAGCACTTATATGGTACTTTTGTGCACATTTTTAAACGCAGAGAATTCTGTTGTTAAATGGACAAACCAATGCTACCTCGGCATCTCATGGACACTCTGATCCTGATGTGAACAAACAAATTCATCATATGCAGACAGTGTTAAATTCTATAATGATGGACCAGAAACAACAAAACATGAGATTTGAACAAGAGCAAACCATATTAGAAGGAGATTCAAACTCTGAAGCAGTGGAAACAGACAGCTCAAACAAAGATAACAAACCTTGAGGACTCATTGTTAGATGTACAAAGTGAAAACAACATTTTGAAAGAAAGACTAGACAATTTGAATATACTTCTGAAAGATCAAGTTAAGAGGTTGAACTCTACCTAAAAACATTTAACAGAAAACTAGACAACATCAGAAGACTTGAAGAGACTAGAGAACATCCTCACATTTAAAATAGAGGAGTCGATCAGAGACAGTGAAGAAAAAATGATGAAGAACATTTCTGCCACAATTAAGGACTTTGAACTACAAGACCGATATTTATTACTTTCTTTACTTAACGTACACAATGACACACAGCACGGATATCATCTTCTATTTCCAATTTGGATAAGCGGCAGAAACAGATGGAGAGCTATGTCCAAACGCTGACAAATTCACAGCAAAATGACATTACCAAAATGAACGATACTATCATCCATCTCAAGAATCGTATGTATATTTGAGAAATTTATAAGTATATATTTTTTCAAAGAATTTAAAGGGAGCTGGTTACGTTTTTTTCTTTTTTTTTTTATAATTTGAAATGTCTATTTCTACCCAACAGGACCTTCAGTGTAATAATTTTGACATGAATATTCAAAGTATTCAATAAAGAAGACATTTTTATTACATGACATATATTATCATTAATTGGATAAAGTTTACTCTATTTCATTGCATGAGCATGTGTCAATAAAACGCTTCCCGGGGTTTGTAGTTTTAACATTTTCCAGATAAAGGTAGTCTTCAAACACGCATATGATATATGTCAGTGCGAAAAGCCCAAGCAACGTTTAAGTCACGATATTATTTGAGTAAGTCATATAAAACAATGTAGATTTAAAAATTAATAGGCTTCCTAAACTGATGAAATATATAAAAAATATGTAACATATCCCAAGAAATGTGAACCATCGTTACAACGCACTTTGAAACATTAAGCACTTTGAATAATTTTTTCAAAGTGTGCTTTTTTAAGTATTAAGAATAAGATTATAATTTGTATATATGCAAGGATGTTTCAAAAAGATATTTATTATTATTATTTATTATTTTTTCCACATGATGATAGAATTGTTACTAAAAATATATAACATCTACTTTCTCGGATTAAGGGCCGAGGGTTGTTTTCTTTTTAAAACTGCTCACACTAAAGAGTTTTTCTATTTTTATTACAATTTCACATATCCTGTTTTCAAAAAAGTTGTCTCATCTGGTGGACAAAAGTATTTTGGAAATGAAATCACGAAGTGTCTGCTTTAAATATTGTTATTATAGTCAATCAATTGGTTTAATGCATAAAAACTGTATCGAAGAAAAATATTCAAAATTGCATCATTTGCTAAGAAATATGGATTATATAGATAACAACTCCAGCTATATATTATAACAGTTTATAATGATAATAGTCCTAACATAACCTATACCCTAACGTTGCTGACTAAAGACAAGGTCATATATTACAATACTTATGATAACTGATTGAATTACATGTATGCATTTTCAATATACCATAATCATGACTTAAATAGAATTGCATGCATATATTTACAAGTGTATTTTTTAGGTGTTCAGTCCCGTGTAGCTTTTACAGCTGGAATTGTAGGAGAGGTAAGCGGACAACATATATATACAGGCATAGTTAAATTCCCAACAATCATTTACCAGATAGGAGGAGGATACAACCCTACAACAGGAATATTTACTGCCCCAAAAGCTGGGCTCTATCTTATATTCTGTACTACTGTGGCATATGACCATGAAGCCTTCTGGACAAAAATTATGATTAAAGATTCAGTTATGGCTGGAGTCATGGCTTGGACATCATCATCTTTTAATGTACACCAAGCAGCCTCCAACCTTGTTGTCCACCAGTTACATGTGGGAGACAGAGTCTGGATAGAAGTGGAATATGGAAGTCATATTTACTCATATTTTCCAGACACAACATTCTCTGTTGTCATGATTAGTGGCTTAGAATAAAGTACCACTGTGACATGATAACTTTCAAATCCATAGGTATTTTATATTGTCTTGACACTTACTTCACTTACAGGATATCCAACTCAAATCGATCAGCAAGTACATGAAACTATAAAATAAACTATATGAATCAACATTTCCTTATAATCATAAAATGATTCACATTTCCTTAAAATCATAAAATGTAATACTTGATTCTTATATTACATATGTACTTGATATTTGCCAATCAGCCTAAATACATGTACGTTAGTTCATTGTGAATTGATATGACAATATAATATCATTTATACACTAAACACTAGTATATGGATGTTAATGACTGTAATTGTAAATTAATTGGCTTGAATCAAGGTTATTGTGTTTACACCTTTCAACTTTGACCTTCACGATATTTAAATATACTTGGACATAAGTCTTGATATGGTTGATCACTGTTGCATAAACCTTCATAAGTTCCACTGTCTACAAAGCTTTTGGGAAAATTGTAATGAAATCAAACAAGAACATCTTAGTATGAATTCTTCAAAAATCAATATTTTTAAGAGTGAATTGATATCACTTGAATAGATGATAAGACTATTAATGAATAACTTCTTATTTGTAATCAGACGAACTCTGTCGTCCTTTTTCCTAACAGATTTAATATATTGCTGAAAATGGAAAGAAAAGCATAAAGGTGTTTAAAAATGAAAGAAGAAAAACAAAAGAAAATTTGATACTAATACTTTAACATTAAATGCATATCACCTCACTAGATATATCCGGTTGTCTGAATTTTTTTTGTCTAAATATGCTGTACAATGAATTCTGCTTTCTAGCTAAGGAAATTACGCTTATAACTGTTGAGCTGCAATGCTTTTGAATGAGTAATGCTCATTCTCAGCAAACTCTAAGGTTGCAAAAGGAAATATGGTAAAATAAGTATTTTTACAATGGTGACATGACCGATAGGTGTAAGTATTCGCCTTTTCCATTGTTGGATCATTGATTTAATTTTTGGTAAAATAAAAACTGTCTTGGTTGGGTATACAGGAAATAATCCCAAGTCTCTGAGAAATTGGAAGTTCTTTCTTTGAAAAAATACAGTTAATTGCATTTAAAATATAACATGCCAAATCTATGCAGAAAAATTTGAAAAATTCAGCAGTAAAACCATCACTCCATGGAGACTTGTTATTTTTTATATTCTTAAGAACATATAAAATTTCACTCTCTTCTATATCATTCTCAAAAATATAAGAAGTCATCTCGTCAAGTTTTGTAACTAACGCTGGGTCAATAATATCAATCAGATCCATGTCAATACATTCTGAATCTTTATTAGAATACGGATGAGTTCTTCATAAAAAGATTTAACTTGATTTAAGAACCCTTTCTACACTGCACGCTAAAGAGTTCTGATTCTTAGGTATTTTTCTGCACTTAGAGTGATCTGCCTTTAGATCTAAATTCTATAAAATAGAGATTTACAAAATATCACCCAATTTATACTAAATTTAAGTATTCTAAACATTTTAAAAGGGCAAGATAAATTAACTAAACGTATTATTTACATTTATTTTCTCTATTGATGTAATTTATAGTGATTTTTATTCACTGATACTGTGTTGTCTTTGAACATTTTTCCCGGGGGTAAACGTCACGCACCACACATTGAAAATTTAAAAAATAAGCTCAATATTAAATCCTTTATACAATATATTTTTCTCAATGTCCAGAAAAAAAAACTTTGCTCTTGTGAAGAGACGGTCCTCAAAATTTCAAATTACAGTCAAACCTGTTTTAAGAGGCCACTCTTGGGAGAATGTCAAATTGGCCACATAAGACAGGTGGCCACTTATTCCAGGTTTCAAACCAATGAATAAAAAATTGCGACCACAGTTGTATATTTATTTTCACACATCTCCAAATCCCATTTCAACACATTTAATAACTTATGAAGTTTTAAGTCACATGAAATCCCTTTTTTACATTTCATTTTACATGATCTTTTTTTAAAAAAAATCTGTTATTGTTTTTTTTTTGTGTATGTGTGTTGGTAATTTAATTGTACAGCCATAGAATTTACATCACAGGAAATCATGAAATGTTCTAACAACTTAGCATTTCCCTGATGCTGTGTAAAGCTTTTTAATTTCTCTAGATACAGATTTATTTATATAACATGAAAGGTTAAAACGCAAGATTGACCGCTTGACTTGATAACCTCAGAAGAAATTGTTATTAATATGTAGCCTATTAATTGAGTTTATATCACTTTCGTATATTAAGAACACCAAAAAATATTTGTTAACAAATAAATCATTTAATCATATTAATTAAATCATTAAATCCTGACAGAATTCAATTTACACCTGCAATTATTGGTCATTAACTCATTATCAGCTGTTCATGTTTGGCTTCGTATGAGGATACGAGGTCACGTGTCAGACGGAAGTCATGTGACAAAACAGACAAAATGGCCGCTGAAAACAGGCATGTTGAGCGCACGGGACCTAAAAACACTGGCCACTGGCCGCGTTAGACAGGTGGCCGCTTAAATGAGTTAAAATATAGTGAAAAAATGATCGGGCGGGATTGAAACTGGCCGCTCATGGGGAGTGGCCGCTGATTAAGGGTGGCCGTAACAGCAGGTGCGACTGTAATCATAAGCAATGTGTTGTTCATCAATCTCAACCCTTTTAATAATTTTGTTAATATAGTTTCTCGATTTTAAATTACAAAAATATATGGCACGCCAAATTCACAAAAATGAGCAAAACATAGTTTCACAGTCGATAAACTAGGTTTGTTAGTTGTAAACTATAGTTTACGGACTGTAAACGATAGTTAACAACATTAATCTATATTTGACATTTGTAAACCATAGTTAACGCGATAATCTATGTTTCACAATCGTTAACTTTACTTAACAACGGAAACAATAATTTGCGATCGCAAAACATAGATTATCTGATAAATATAGTTTCACGATTTGTAAACTATAGTTTACAAACCGTTAACTATAGTTAACGATCTGATAAATATAGTTTCACGATTTGTGAAACTATGATTAACAACTGTTAATTATAGTTTACGATTGTAAACTATAGTTTACAAACGTGAATCTATTGTTAACGCTTATTACAGACAGCTAAACTTAAATTAGCATTCGTAAACTATAGTTAACAACCGTTAAATATAGTTTTACAGATGAAAACTATAGTTAACGAATCGTTAACTATAGTTTACGGTTCGTAAACTATAGTTAACAGTCGATAAACCTAGTTTATCAAATGTGAAACTAGGTTTAGCTTATTTTTGTGAATTTGGCGTGCCAATAAAAATATTTTGTCGGCATTCTACCAATCTAGCACAGGATCTAATTAAATGGCCTTGCATTTAAACTTTTCTTAAATTTTCAGGGGTTACGTTTCATCCAAAATATCTGTATTATTTTATTTTATTTTTTTCCCAATCTCTCTATTTCTTCTACAAGGGAATTTCTCTAAAAAAAAAATTCTCTCTTTTCTTAAATGAAGAATATGAAATAGATATTCCTCGTATTTCCATGAGAAGAATTTCAAGGAATATAGAGCCATCCACACTTTCAACAAAAATATTATTATTTTCAATGTCATTTATGTTTATTCACTCTTATCTGCTAAAATAGTTTCATAATATCAAGAAATTTTATAGATATACATGTATGGTGTTTGATACATTTTATGAATACCTTGCATTATGATTATACTTCCTCTGTTAGAAGTCGCCCGCATGGCGCAGTGGTTAAAGCGTCTGCTCTAAAGTGGCGATGTAAGGAATCAATCCTTACGTCGCGGGTTCGAATCCCACTGTTGGACGTGGAGACCGGTCCTTCGGATGAGACCGTAAAAACCGAGGTCCTGTGTCGCAGTAGGTGCTGGCACGAAAAAGATCCCTCCCTGCTCAATGGCCCTGAGTGCCGAGCATAGGACAAAATTTGCAGCTATCCACCGGCAAGTGGTGGCTTCTCCATATGAGTAAAAAATTCTCGAGATGGACGTTAAACAATATACAATCAATCAATCAAACAATCCTCTGTTAGAGCATTTCCTGAGTCCTATATAAAGCTTAGAAGGTAAAATAAATGATATCCTGTTGTCACTGAGAGTTTAATTCACAGAAAAATAAAAATAATGCGAATTAGGGTAACGAAAATGAAATCGTGTTTACTTAACAGCTTATGCATAGTAAATTAATGCATATTAAAATTTTATTCCTATAGTAATAAGGCTTTTAATTAAGACTTTCATGGCGCCATCTGCAAATCATGCCATATATGCAAAACAGATCTATTGCAGTGAATGTACAGATTTTAGTGATAAACATAATTTTCCTTAATGTAGCACTGATACCTATATCTAACCGCCGATATGTGGTATGTTACTAAATTCTGCCATTACCCATGCATCTGAATTTAATTCAAATTATTCACTTAGCGCTGAATTCACATGAAATTCAATGCACAGTAAATTTAGTTGAATAAAACTAATTTGCATTTAATTTTCCATGTGAACACCCAGTTCAAATTTAATTTGCAGTAACTTGTATTTAATTATAATTTAACTTTGTGTGTCAGAAGGGCATATTTATCTTTATATTCTGAAAAATTCACGTGTAGTAAAGCTATACTCCAGGGTATAGTTTGTGCTTTATATCCCTTGGGAAATTTCATTCAAATTTTGCTTTCACCAGGATTTCACCTCATTCTTACAGTGTTATCGTACTCCACATACTTGTTCAAGACTTTAAGAATTAATACTGTCTATGCCAACTAACAAATAAATAAACTGATATTTTATATGATACAGGCATTGACATATCATGCTTAAAAATAATAAATATTATCAAAATTCTTTTTCTGTCCATAGAGAAATATTCTAAACGGACTCCGTCCAGTAATTTACCCAAAACGAAGGAAAATATTTGTTTTCGTTTAAGTTTGTTATAAATACTGGTATGTAATAGTTGACTGCTGATTCATTTTTTTCATATCACTAATCACTTCATAATGCACGAATAATTACCAGTGATTTCATTACAAGGTAAACATAAATAAAAGATTAAAGTGTGCATCTGATTCGGTTTTTATCAATTGATAAAAACAAATCAATTTGTTTTATGATAAAGTCACATCACATGAGTTGACTTGTGTGAATTGACTTTTACTATACCAAAATGCATGGGATTACAAGCACCTTTATGGCATTTCTATGTACATTTTTAAAAGCAGAGAGTTTGTTGGTCCATGGACAAACCAATGGTACTTCAGCATCTAATGGACATTCTGATCCGGATGTGTACAAACAACTTCTTCAATTGGAAACGGATTTAAGTTCAATAAAGAAGGATCAGGAACAACAAGCTCAGAAGCAAACCTTATTAGAAGAAGAGATTAAATCGCTGAGACAATGGAATCAAACAGCCCAAATAAAGATATCATTGTTAGAAAGCGAAAACAAAAACTTGAAAGAAAGACTACAAAACAAGAATTCTTCATCCACTTTATTAAAACAAAACTTGACAACATCAGAAGACTTAGGAAAGCTGGAGAACATCTTGAAGTTCGAAATAGAGCAGACAGTCAGAGACAGTGAAGAAAAAATTATGAAGAACGTGTCTGCCACAATCAAGGACCTGGAACTCCGAGACCGATATTTATCACTCTCTCTGTTGGATGTACACAGCAACATGTCAATTCTTGACTATACACTTTCCAAGCTCAAGCAGCAACAGAAGACAAACGAAGAGCAACAGAATATGATAATACAAAACTTAACATTTTCTCTGTTGGATGTACACAATAATACAGCAGGACTGTCAACTTCTTTTTTCAGTTTGGGTACGCAGCAAAAACAAATGAAGAGCGAGATCCAGATGCGGACGAATTCCCAGCAAAATGACATTACCAAACTGAATGATACAATCAACCATCTGAAGAATTGTATGTACACTATTAAATTCTTATACCCCTGTAATCAAAGATTCAGATTAATCTTGGCCATAACGTTTGAACAACTAAGGCTTTAATATTCCAAGGGTGTGTTTCTTGTGATACCAACAATTTTTACCTTGAACTTGGAATTTGACGTCTATTTGAGGAACTTCAACCCTCGTTTTAATATAATTTCATACAGTGGCATCATTGTTTCACAAACACATCTTGCTTCCTCTCAGTTTTTATGCCCCCGGATCGAAAGATCGGGGGTATATTGTTTTTGTCCTGTCTGTCTGTCTGTCTGTCTGTCTGTCTGTTTGTTTGTTTGTTTGTTTGTCCCCCAACTTTAACCTAACCCATAACTATTGAGTGGTTGGGGCTATGGCTTTCATAATTCATAGGTGTGTTACTTGTGACATGACCTTTCTTTGGGTACCACCAAATTTGACCTCTTGACCTTGACCTTGGAGTTTGACCTACTTTTATTCTATTTGTTATCAACTTTAACCTTTGCCATAACTTTTGAACAGATCGAGATAGAGACTTCATATTTAAAATGCATACTCCACTAAATAAGCATTTTCAACTGACACCAAGGACAATGACCTGTTGACCTTGACTGTGACCTATATGCTAAAAATAGATTTTTCGAACTTTCGGTATAATTTTTGAACCATAGGAGATAGAGACTTTATATTTGGTATGCCTACTTCACTAATTAAGTGCTTTCAAACAACACCGAGGTCAATGACCTTGTGACCTTGACTGTAACCTTTATGCTAAGAATAGCTTTTTCGAACTTTGTTGCCGCCGGGGGCACAGTGTTTCACAAACACATCTTGTTTTAAATTAAAAATAGTAGTAGAAGATTTACCGACAACCTTTTCTGACACTGTGAAATTCTGAAGGAAAAAAATAAACAATGCATACGTCATATTAGATAGCAAAATAAAGCTTTGAAATGATGAGTAAAGCGATCCGGATGTATATCAATCATAAAAGAAAAATGGGATATTGGGCTTGGCTGTGAATATGAGTACCATACTCAATCTATTAGTTTTTTAATTAACCCGATTAAACTCCGTAAAAAGCAAGACATGAAATACTATCCCTTAATGTTTATTTCATTTCGTATACAACAAGTAAATTGATGCAAAGCATCAAATCGGCCGCAAACAAAATTTAGCATTAAAAAAAATTCTTTTATGATTTTAAAAGCGTCCATGCAAGGAAAGCACGTCAAGATATTCAAAGGTGAATCCCCGGTAGTTGAATCGTTTTTATTTCAGGCTGTCTTCAAAGCAAACTAAATAATTTCAAAAAAGTAAATAAATAGAAATTTCAACGCATTTGCTCATAAATAGATTCATCGATGTAAAAACAAAAGTCAATGATGAATGGCAAGAATTTACTGATGAGGCCTTTTAAGATGCACTGATACCTAGACTGGCAGTTTATGCTGATACCCTGGATCTTGCAATTAGTCACGTGATAATACCCACGGTTTCTCCAGAATATAGGCTATGCTGCAAGAAGCCGCGGTGCAAAATGTAGAAAAAAACATCTTTGTGTCATTTGCAGCTAAAGAGCGTATTCAAAACATTTTACTAGTTTTGAAAACTTTTCAATTTTTTATTCACCATGCATTTTTTCTATGTCATTATTATCCGGAAAATCGTGACGATATCCTTTCATATCTTACACACTCCAGGACTGGGTAGTGCCTATTGTAAACTTTTTTTATTAACCATGAATTATCAATTATCTGATGAAAAATGATAATGAAATTGAAATGTAATTACTTAGTTTAAATCAAGTTTTTGAAATATTCTACTCACTATTTTTACTTGTCATTTAAGAAGTTTTTTAACTGAACTGATTAAAAAATTACCTCTCATTTCCCCATTTGCACTTTCTAACACAACCACAAATAGATCGACCACTGCTGCAGCCGATAATGAATTTTATTCTTAATCAAAAAGCATTTTTTTTTTTAATTTTTAAAATTTTATTTTACATTGCCGAAATTCTCATTATGTACGATTGGCTATATAACATTCCGATTAATGGTCTTTATTATAATGTGTGCATTTACGATATAAATATTGATTTTTCTCTTTGATTAAATAAAACAACAATAAACAAACAAAAAACTTTTATTAAGTACAGGTCCATGTAAGAATCAGGCAGCCTATATATAAAAGGTGATACATGAGGTTCACAGAAATTAATGATATTTCACTCACAGATTTTCCTCGGGGTATAAGCCATGTATGTGGAAGGAAAAATAATTTGGGTCATTGTTACTATGGAAACCTGGACACAGAAATTTCCTTAGCAACAGGCCAATTTTTCTTTATAGATTGATGAAATTTTACCCATTTTGAAGGCTTTGTACAAAAAATTCAAAAAAGTAATTCTATTCTTCCTTAGTGTCACAAGAAAGATAACTCTTGAAGTGCTCTGACAACGTAATAAAAAGAAATTACATTCTTAAATATATTTACTATAGATACAGCTAAAGGTACATATTTCCCATTTTTTGCTGATTCAGCATTTTGCTTGATTTTAGTAAAAATCAAGTACATATTATTCTTTTCACCATCCTAGTACAATTGTTTCATCTATTTCCTGTAAAACTACAGGAAAGGCTTTCTTAAAATTTAAAATAAAAAGTTTTGCAAATTTGAATTTTCTAGCTGTTGCTAGGCAATAAAAATGGATGGTTTGATAAATTAAAAATGGTGAAAGTCTAAAGTATTGGTAGAAAAATCATATAAATTGTAATCATTGAGTACCAAAAACAATTTAAAAAATAAAAAACATAAAATATTCTTCCTTGTGTACCTATGACTATTTTAAAATAAGATATCTCCATGGCAACAGTAAATTTTCCTTAGCAACGAAGCATTGAAAGATATTTTTAGAACATATCAATTAACGTTTTTAACATATTATTTGACTCTTAGAGTTGAATTGCTATTGCCCAGGTTTGGCATGGCCAGACCAGGTTTTTAAAAGAATTTCTACTTCCTTGGCAACAGTAAATTTTCCCTAGCAACGAAGCAATAAAAGTTATTTTTAGAGCATATTCATTAAAGTTTTTAACATATCTGATTCTTATAATTGAATTGCTATTGCCCAAGTTCGGCACTGTCAGACAAGGTTTTTAAAAGAAATTTTAAGTTATTTTTTCCCAAGCAACAGAATTACAAGCATAGCAACAAATATTTCTACTTAAGAATTAGGATGAAGCAACTTCTCAACAAGAATCTGTCTTTAAGAATGGAAACTATAAGACAAAAACATTCTACTCATAGAATTGAAAAGTCATATACTTGACATATGATGTATGCCTATATTGTTCGAACTCGAGGCTTATTGTCTGTAGGTCGGCATATGGGAAAACATGGATTTCACTCAAGGCGACCAGACTGGAATTTAAACTTTCTTGCAGGTTCAGAAAGAAAATTCCTGATTGAAACAAGCTTCTGTGTGGAGTTCTACATGTATTTCAAGAAGAAAACAAGGCAATAGAAGCGTGAAATTTTATTTCACACATTTATATTAGTTAACACCCTCCCCCTTACGTGTATTCTGTATTTCTCATATTTTGATGATCTTGATCTCTGACCTTAACCTCATTTTCAAGGTCATAGATCAAAGGATCTCATGCAGTTAGACTCATGTCTTTACGACTTCTCATTAAGAAGTTTTTAGTTTTTCGTAAACATCATAAACTGTCAGGGGCATTAACGGTTTACGAATTCTTTCGCACTGAATAGATTAAAAAGTGTACTAAATTAGTCGCAGACATTGGTGAAGGTTTCGTACTTCTACGATTTACAGTTTCGGGGGAGTATAGCGATAACAAAGGTTTACGCTGAAAGGGGCACTAACTTTTAGAGGGGTCAATCTTAGGGAACAAGCATGAAATCTTTGAAATGGTTTTAAGAGTACATATTCAATATGCAAAGATGTTTAAAATTTGGCGGAGAACATAAAAGCTATATAAAGAGCTTAAATTTTTTCATATTTTGAATGACTTGACCTTTGACCTTAAGTGTTCTAGATCATACCTGAACATGTGTACACTATTTTAGATAAAATATTAGTTTTACATATAACATTCTTTTTGTGCATCAACGTTGCTATTCTTATTCCAGGTTCGGTTGAAAATCATGCCTACGTCAAACCAGAGAAATCCAACCAAACCGTGGTCATTGTGGCGTACGTATTAGCAGGGGTCTGTGGGGCCTGCATTCTGGTTTTGTTTATTCTCTTTATTCTGAGTATCAAAAAAGGACGTCAAAGAAATTGAAGAGATAGAATTCTGACGGAGATTCCAATGATTTAATTGATGAACCAAACTTCATGCATGACTCTTAATTAGACATCTTTTGTCGTGATAGAGTCTACTAGTAATTGGGATTAAATTTGTCTATGGTAGGAAATAACTAGATATTCTTTTTAGCGTTGAATAATTATTTATAGAATTGTAGTAAGAAGTGTTTTACTTAATTTCATTTAAGATACTTGACATTATAACCAAAATTTCATTTCAAGTAGGCTATTGCACAAGGCATTTATAATATGGTTGTTTTGTTTAAAACAAATTGTTTGACTAGATACCGGTATATTTCAATGGAGCACTAATGATTTATCTGGTATTATATTCATTTTTTGGGATGTGGAACTGGAATTTTTGAATATGTAACGCCTGATGTTAAAAATTACTGCATGATTTTTGTAACTACAAAATATTTACTAAGACTTAGTTAGTTTTGGCTAAAAAAATTAATTTGTTCAATCTTGTGAAAGTTTTACATTAACAATGGTTGTGTATGATCTAAATCATGAAAAGTTATAACACATTAATATTGAATGGCGACAAATCTTAAATTCCAGTGCATAATGTTTTGTATAAGAATATTTCTGGATTTCTCTGTTAACTTTATAAATGAAGTTTACAATTCCTACACAGGTACTGTTACCCAATATTTAGAGTATATATCTACTAGCCATGTTAAATAGTTTTTAATGGTTTGTTTACCTATCAAGACATTTTATGTTTTATTTATTTTTTGTTATTCGATTTCAGATAAAATGCTGATGTCATTTTTTTATTATGTGCATCCACATTTTCATTTTCTTGATTTTTAATAATATAGAGTAGATTTACGGAATTTAAATGTTTTTATAGGCAGCTACATATCATGGTTAAAACTAAGGATTGTTCTTGTAGGAATGAAGCAGGACATTGTTTGTGGCCCAAAGGAATTAGAATTAGAATTAGAGTGGTGTAAAGTGGTATTACATGTAAAGGTAATAGGATTTAGAATTAGAGTGGTGTAAAGTGGTAGTATAGCTAAGCAAAAAATATAGTACGACGGTTGATCAAAAAGTTCGTGGAATTTCTTCATATTTTATCTATTTTTCAGTGGAATTGGTTGAAAATTACAAATGAAATTATAGACACTTGATGAATATTTTAAAATAAAAAAACATTTTAAATATCTTGGATAGTAACTTTATGGCAGTTGCTTGGAAATGCGGGGGAGACATTAACGCGTTTATTATCATTTTAATTCTTAATACGTGAAATAAGAATTAAACCACCCTATGTGGTATAAAAAACGAAAATTATGTCATTCTTACGATTGCTTGATCTTTTATAAACCTCTGTGTTAGAGTTTACTGATTTTACTGGATATTTAGTTTATAGGTTGATGATTTCTTGTTAATCTTTAAGTTGTTAGATAACGTCAAATTTCGGTCAAGTCACACGTTTTGTGAAAATCCCGGGATCACTCTATCTTAAACGTGTATATTATTGATATAGGCTTGGGAAAAATCATATAGTTGCTGGTTTTCCAGTGGCACAAGAAATTTAAGAAAAACAGAACTTCCATGGACGTTGATAAAAGGTGTGGTCGCTTTTTAGAGGCTCTGTTTAAGTACGTATCCCCATAGACAAAAGCGTTAATGGACGTTGTCGGCTGCCGTACTGTTCTTGACATTGCTACTGAAATTGAAACATCATATAGAAAGATGGGTAGTATTTTAAAATATGAGTAAAAAATGAAGATAAGTTGGTGAGAGAGGATACCCAGGCTTTTCTTGAAAAAAAAAAAGTGGAGAAAAAGGCGGCATTTTGTAGAATTATGTGTTATAAATGGACATTTGGGCGAAATGCTTCTAGAACGTGACGTGACATATCTTACTTGACGTTACGTTAAAGTCTCCCCCGGGTTTCCCAACTATCCATTTTCGGAAAGCTCTTGTGACCTTATTGGTAATTGGAAAGTGGTGAAATTTTCCAATATTGTTACATTATGACTCTATATTATGAATATGCCTGTTGATTAATTTCATCAAATCACGATAAAATTTTAGAAAGAAATTCCACAAACGTTTGGATCAACCCTCGTAAATTACGATGTAATAGTTTCCAAACTGTGCTTTTAAAAAGATCCCGTTCCAAATTATTTTATATAGTCGTTGTACATCTGCTAAATACTGAAATGATTTTCATTGTGATATATTACTGTGTTGGTTTATTTCTAGCTAATGAGGATTTGTTAAATAGCAGATAGAGGGTCTATTTGATGGATAATTTTCAGTAGATAATATGACTGTGTAACTGTTGTTGCTTGATCAATGGGTTACATAATTACTTGCAAAAATGTCACACATGTTCATTACACTATTCGACGTAATATATATCTTATTATTTGTTTGTCAGAAACATACATTTGTCTCATTTACATTCTAGATGATTCCAGATCGTTTTAGTGTAATGTTTTAACTTGTAGATTTCTCTTTACTGACACAAGTTAAATAAATTGCTACTCCATCAACATCCTTTTAATTTTTCTGTTGTCTAAAAGTTGCTTACTTTAAACATGCAATTTATACTTTATATGAGTGTATAATTGCATCGCACGACTTCTGGATGAATGAAATGTGAAGATTATGAACAGAGAAAAAATCCATTTCAACAACACAAGTTATGTAAAGGAGAAAGTCCGAAAACTGTCCATTCTGTGAGAGAAAGAACTGTTCGAGGCCCGAAGGGCCGAGAATAGTTTTTTCTCTCACAGAATGGACAGTTTGAGGACTTTATCCTACTTAAAACATTTTCTCTATTGTTAACTTAATAAACTGTCCCAGGTGATGGTTATGTATTTCCTATGATTACGTAACACACTTGATTGTCCAGAGAGTGAGGGATGAAAACAATAGCTGTATTGTTTAACTGATTGGACAGTGCCACTGGCAGGTAAATTTAGATTTAAATGTTAGCTCACTTAATTTCTGACCACTTCCCATGTAAAGCTTCATGAGTGAAGATGGTGTCCTCATCGGATGGAGAAAAAAATACATATTTCTCCAAAATACGGGCCAAAGAGTGGTAAATACTCTACAGTAGGTTGACACAAGCAGAAGCTTGTAGTTTTGCAGATTCTGAAGTTGGTGTTCAAGTTTTGACAAAAGCTATTGCAAATCTTTTTAACAATCAGGATTTAAGAGACACTGTGATACGAAACATTCTTTGAGAACAACAACGGCGACCCCCTTGTATGAAGTTTGAGGAAACAGTTTATAGCAGAAAAAATGGGCCAAAAATGTATTACAGTTTGATCCTACAATTGAACCAACAATAAATAGCAGCAGAGAGTAATTGGAATAATTCATTGAAATAAGAGGGATTCAGATGATAGCAAGTGTATGAAAAGATAAAATTTGTGATCTCTGTCCCAAAAATGATTCCACCTGCAGTGCATCTAGTGAGATTATCATTTCATCTGGAAATAAGCCTTTTTCTTTTTAAATTTAAATTACTCTTGGATATATTTTAAACATTCATGGTATGGATCTACGACGTCCAGCATTCATTTTTTGTGATGAGGATGAGACGTTTGTTTTTCAATAAAGAAACTTCTGGATGTGGATGTTCTAGAGTTATTAAGCATCAGGATTTACACGTGTCTTCTTTGCATTGGATTTGTCATTTCCAAAGATAATATACTGTTGAACATTTCTTGTACAATTGTTTGATATTTATGCATGATCGTGCATTAAATTAAAAATTTAATTGCCTACTTAATTATGTATTGTTTTCAACATTTAAAACCTGTACATTAAGTTACCTTTAATTGTACATTAAGTTGACAAAACGCTGTCGATTAAGTTAAGAATTGAGAGTTTTGACAACTTAATGTACGGTTACAGGTGACTTAATGTACAGGTTTTAAATATCCTAATCTATTATGCCATATAATGTACTAAAACACAAAGGATTACATAACAAAAATGTTTTAAGAGCGGTTCCTACACAGACACATGAAATCAGAGATAGGTTCAGGTGTGATGGAGGAGTAAGCATCCCCTGTCAACCGGTTACACACTATGTGCTCAAACAAAACAAAGCTGTAGCTAATATTAACTGTTCAAAGCGACAAATCTGCTGCAAAACGTATGCCTTTTCAGTCAAATTTAATATATATGTATATAAATAAGACGTGCGGTTTAAAGTTGGTATTGACTAGTTTGTATGATTGACGTTGAAGTAGATGAAGTCAATATTTATCTAGATTTTTAAGAGATAACTTCTGCTCAAGTACTCCAAAAATTACCGTATTACTCTCAATATTATGGGCAGAAAAAATATAATTCTTTATTGTCTTTTATCTTTTGTAACAGTTTCAGATTCCCCCTCTCTTTTGAACTCATGCTATTTAATATTAAAAAAAATATAACGATGTTGATGTTTATTGCAATTAATTTTATTTTATCCATCTTCAAAATTTATTGCATTTGATAAAGAGTTGTATAAATTTATACCTGTTGATTTCTGTACAATTTAGCCTAGTGACCAATGGAACCACAGATCTAACATTTCCTGTGAAAGTGTATGCATCAATGATCATACGCATCAAAACCTATGTCGAGATAATCTATCATGACGTGGAAAGAAAAACTGAAAGGACAGCAGGCATACCTAAATTTTATTTATACATGAATATCAGATTGAGTTACAATCAAGCAACTTCTAAACATCATATGAAAACTATGGTACGGTTCTAATCATAATTAAATTGAACTGCATATAATGAAATATCTTTAATTGATAAATATATTCATAAAAGTTATGGTAAAACGTGTGTGCTTTTTTATGTAGATTGAGTCCATCGGTAAAGAAGATCTATTGGTTGTTCATTTGTTTATGGCTGATTAGGTTGAATCCGTGCTACGCATGATTTAGTCACATATAAGGTAGATTTTTGGGTGTTTTAAGTCATTCGAAGTTCGCTGCTACATTGCAACAGACTAATCCCCCGCCCCATCCACCCCTTCCAGTATCCATATTTCGTACATATTTTTCGAATTAATGTTGACTTGTCGATTTATTTGAATCTTTTTTTTTGGTAGAATGATATGTATTATAGAAGTTATTAAAGTCTGTTGCATTCGCGCATGCGAGCTCATCCTATATAAAGTGCTTTTGAGTTTTATTTATAATTAATTTATGTGCGTTTGAACTGGTGAATTTAGAAGATAAAGACTGATTATAAAATAATTATTCATTATCATTCTGATATGAGAGGTATCAGTATGATATACTGTGAAAAGAGTGTTCATTCGTAGATCATTAAATTTCTGTAATTATTAAATTGAGAAAAATTATTTTTTTTCTTGATCTCTGCAGTGTGAAGAAGGTGTTCAAACACATATATCAATGAAAGTCATCACTAACAAGATATTATTAATCTTATTCATTGATCATGATGACAAAAAGTTGTTTCTGAGACGTTTGAGTACAGATGACTACCACTGCGTTCTTGTACCCAGACTCTGTCCCTCCACCTGTAACTGGTGGACAACAAGGTTGGAGGCTGACTGATGGACTAACATAGAAGTTGATTCAACATTTGTCATGACTCCTGTCATAACTGAACCATTTATCTTTATATATGTCCAGAAGATTTCATGAAAATATGCTACAATAGTACAGAATATGAGGTAGAGTCCAGCCTTTGGGGCGGTAAATATTCCTGTTGTAGGGTTGTATCCTCCTCCTCCTGGTATATGACTTCTGGGAATTTAACTGTACCTGTATTAGGATTCCAGCTGTAAAAGCTACATTGGACTGAACACCTAAAGATACACAAGACTTTAGAATGCAATTCTATTCATGATTTGGAACATTGAAATTGCATAACAGAGAAACCTGTGTCTAGTTAATTAAATTAGTTACCTATAGAGTATCTTGGTGGATTTTTCAAATTTATAAAACATCTTTCATTTATGGATTGCATTTATTGTGCATTGATTTATTATATCCTGTTCACATGGAAAGTTTAATTCGCAATAAATTATTGTGAAGTAAAGTAATGCGAATCAAGCTTATGCGAATTAAATTACATTCCCATGTCAGGTAATGCAAAGTAAACTACTACAAATTAATGTCCTGTTCACAAGGAGCGTTTAATTCGCAGTAAATTAATGTAAATTATAATGCGAATTACACGACAGCTAAAGCGAAGTAAACTAATGCGAATTAAAATTTTATTTCTACAAAAAGGTTATAAAGAAAACCTATTTTGACGTCATTTGTAAATCACGTTAAGTATGCATGCAGAGCCATCCATTTGTTTTATCATAGTGGCTACAGGTATACAGTTGGAAATTAACATACTTTTCCTTTATTTTTGAACCAAATATAGCACAGAGACCTATATCAAACCACCAAAATGTGTCCTGTGACTTAATTCTGGCCTTCTGCATGCGTCAAAATTGAACTCAAATTAGCTTCGCTTATCGTTCACACGGAGTTAATGCGCAGTAACTTAATTCGCAGTAAATTAATTCAAGTTAAACTAATTCGCATTAAATTCTCCGTGTGAACGCTAAGCTAATTCACAGTAACTTACATTTAATTCAAATTAAATTCCCCGTGTGAACAGGGCATGAAAAATTATTTCTACAGTAAGGCTATTGTGATGTCATTTGTGTGAGCTCTCATGCATGTGTAAACTAAGCTATTTTTAGCAATATCTTTGAGCAGCGAGAGAGATAGTAGGTGTACTGTATATCATTTTACTCGTAATTATAATGACTATCGTACTATGTTAAAATGTAAAACCTACCAACTTGAAGCCTTTCTTTAAATAGTTTTGCCAACCAGTACATTCACACTTCTTAACAAAGAAGAGGTGTTAACTGAAGTATTAGCGGTTATATTCATAATCCTTCTAGCTGCAGAACTGTAGCTCTACGAAAAAAATATATTGATTTGACCGACCGGAGAGCTACAGCACCACCCACCGAAAAAAATGTATTTTTTGTGCGCAATAAAGATATAGTTTTATCAATTGGTGGCACTGTACATCTCCGGTCTGTCAAACTTGTAAGGTTTCTTCTTCTAAAAAAAATACCGCCATAAAATATAGTTCCTCCATAAATGTTTTCTGCATGAAATTTAATTATGGGGTTTTGATTGAATAATTTTTTTTAAATTAGCATTATAGAATCGAAATTAATTGTAAGAACTAAAACATTAATATGTAGAATTTTTAAAACAGAGGTCAAGATAAAACTTTGCTTGAAAGCTAAGGAGCAAACCTCGTTGAGATTGCTTGCAAGATCCTTTTTCAATTCAATTAATCAGTGGATTTCTTATTTTTATAGATAAAGGACTGAATTTTCATAATAATGTCAATAGCTCCACTTTACTTCAAAAGGTGGGGGGGGGGAAAATTGGTCAAACTTGAATTTCCTTTAATGACACTGCCTGAAATGGGACTTGTCCTTTCATTTGAATAAAAATGG
This sequence comes from Saccostrea cuccullata, assembly GCF_032062105.1. Lineage (NCBI taxonomy): Eukaryota > Metazoa > Mollusca > Bivalvia > Ostreida > Ostreidae > Saccostrea > Saccostrea cuccullata. Next base: position 25,018 of record NW_026936069.1, on the reverse strand, counting down.
TTCCAATTCACCTAAGAAATTTCTACGCTTATTTCTTTCCATAATCCTCTCATCATTACAACATCTTATATTATCCTTCTTCAATGAGTAAAACGTCTGTAAAACAGTTTATCGTGTGTTGCCATTTTGTGACGTTTAAATGATTTTTTTTTAATTTTCAAAAGTATTAGTAACAATTACATTTATATTTTAAACAGACACACAATATAAAGATGAGAAAAAAAAAACAATTTTGTAGGGGGGGATAATATAAATTTCCAGTACTTACAACTTAGACTTAACAGAAAATCATGAAAATGGGTCTGAAAACACCACTGACTTGACCGCACTAGGAAAGTTCAGACCCATAAATTTGAATTAAAATGATTACAATTCACCTAAGAAATCTTTACGCTACTATTTTTATTGATTTTAGCTCAGTGGTTCTTGAGATGGGAATGATATTTGAAAAGGTTTTCTAACATAAAAAATGAGCAATTTCGATCAGAAATGTCTTTTTCATAGGTTAACCCAACACATTAACTTTTTAAGGAACATTGTTTTTGGAATTGGTGCGTTTTTTTTTTTTTTTTTTTTTTTTTTTTTTTTTTTTTTACAAATTTAACAATAATTATTCTTTTTTAAATATACATAAATGGTTACCAGTAATTTTAATATACAGGTTAAATATAACAGTGATCATTTAGCAGCATCATGATTTCATTTTTATCAGATAATTTTATTTTGCTTTAAGATAAAGCCACGCCACTTTATTATCCTGTCTGTTTGAGTTTTTATGCAAATCACGAAGATGCATTGGGTTATACTACTTCTGTGCACAGTTTTGAAAGCAGAGAGTTTGTTGTTCCATGGACAAACCAATGCTACCACAGCATCTAGTGGACATTCTGATCCTGATGTGTACAAACAACTTCTTCATCTGGAGACCGTGTTAAATTCCATAATGATGGATCAGAAACAATAAGTTCAGAAATCTGAACAACAGCAACAGTTATTAGAGGAAGAAATTAAGAAAGCCCAAATGAAGATTTCATTTTTAGAAAGTGAAAACAAAATCTTGAGAGAAAGACTAGACGACTTCAATTCTTCATCCCTTTCACAACAAAATTTGACAATACCAGAAAATATTATTCAAAGACTGGAGAGCATCTTAAGCTTTGAAATAGAGCAGACGATTATAGACAGTCAACAGAAAATGATGCAAAACGTATCTTCAACAATCACAGACCTGGAACTACGGGACAGATATTTATCACTTTCACTTCTGGACGTACACAATATCACAGCACATCTATCGTCTTTCCTTTCCAGTTTGGATGCGCAGCAGAAACAGATGAAGAGTGAGATTCAAACACTGACAAATTCCCATCAGCATGACATTTCCAAACTGAATGATACAATTATCCATCTTAAGAATCGTATGTATATTTGTAATTTTTACTTTAGGCCTAAATTTAGACCTGTGAAATTTTGAAAACATAAGTATTTCAATTTCAGATGCTTTTCAAATTACTTGGACGTTTGGTGACATAATATATATAAGACTTATCCATAAAATGACGTCATAGAATATATCATTATTTTCAAATTGTATAAAATTTTGTTTAAAAAAAAATGTTTAAAGCTGTGTTTTTTTTTCACTATTTCAAATAGAGCAGAAACCCGTATTCAAAATACACTGGAAGTTTTGTATGCTAGTGTAATTTTATATCCTATTGCTGCTAAAAAAAAACATTTCATTTTTGGAATTAAGGGGTGAGGATTGTATTGATTCATAATTCAGGTGCTCACTCTCAATAGTTTTGCGAGACTGTAAAATATAACATATTTTCAAATAATATGATGACTCTGGAGCAATAGCCTCAGGAAATATTATGTGTATTATATGTCTTCCGGTGCGTGCAGGGTACGATGTAGACGTGTCGAGTGGCGCGAGATTTTTTTTTCTCTATTTAAAGGGCTTGAGTGCTATAACAGACAGTTGAAGTGGGCCGTGTTCAAACACAGAATGCCAGGAAAAGGTAGGACTAGTCAAAAAGCTCAAGGAGGTGCCCTTGATCAATTCTTAAAAGAACCGGAGAAAACTTCAGCAGAGGAAATTCGAGAGAGTGAGTCAAAAGACACAGGAAGTGCAGAGAAGGCGAGAAGGGGGATATTTCTAATAATGACCTAAAGGAATTGATGAAACAGTTATTCAGAACGATGGAGAAGAACATTGACGAGCGGTTGACTACTATGAAAAAAATCCATCGACGACAAATTTTGTGCATTTAACCAAAAGCTGGTCGACCTTGAGAAAGCTGTTCAAAATCAGGATGACAGGGTTACAGACATGGAGTCTTCTATCTCAAAACTGAAAGCTGTTGAGAAACTGGAGTCAGAAGTCGAGGAGCTGAAGAATTACATTACCTACCAAGAAACAAGGTCTAGGAAGTATAATGTTCTCATATATGGTGTGGAAAAAAGTGAAAAAGAAAACGTTGCAGAAGTTGTCAGAAAGTTTTTTACTGAGAAATTAGGCATTGATGAGGAGAGCATCCGACAATTGATTATCCAGAATACTCACCGTATCCCGGGAAACCCGAACAACATGACCACCAATTTTTATAAGGAGTCGGCACCAGAAGCCATAATCGTGAAGTTCGCCAGGATGGAATACCGCAATGCCATACTATCAAAGGCGAGGAACAGTAACTTATCAAAAGGGATAGCTGTGAGAACAGACTTACCCAGCCATCTTAAGAAAAAACGTGGTATCCTGTCCCAAGAAGCATATTAACATAGACAATCCGGTCTCAAAACGCGTATAATCGAGGTGAAAAATGACGTGGAGCTACAGTACCGTAAGCCCGCTGAAACGACCTGGATGAAGTATACAGACTTGTAATTATTTCTCATAAGCAGCCCTTATACATAACATGGTGTTTCTTTTTTGTTTTTTATGCGCCCGAATTTTTTCGGGCGCATATTGTTTTTGTCCTGTCTGTTTGTAACTTTTTCAACTGTTTGTCATAACTTTTGAACCGTAAGAGATAGAGACTTCATATTTAGTATGCATACTCCACTAATAAAGTTCTTTCAAATGACATCAAGGTCAATGACCTTGTGACCTTGACTGTGACCTATATGCTAAAAATAGCTTTTTCTACAACTTTTGAATCATAGGAGATTTTATTTAGTAAGCATACTCCTCTAATAAAGTTCTTTCATGACATCAAGGTCAATGACCTTGTGACCTTGACTGTGACCTATATGCTAAAAATAGCTTTTTCAACTGTTTGTCATAACTTTTGAACCATAAGAGTTAGAAACTTCATATTCAGTATGCATACTCCACTATTAAGTTCCTTCAAATGACATCAAGGTCAATGGCCTTGTGACCTTGACTGTGACCTATATGCTCTGAACCATAGGAGATAGGGACTTCATATTTAGTATGCAGACCCCACTAATTAAGTTCTTACAAACAACACCAAGGTCAATGACTTTGTGACCTTGACTGTGACCTATATACTAAAAATAGCTTTTTCGAACTTTGTTGACGCCCGGCGCATAGTGTTTCACAAACACATCTTGTTTTTAAATTCTCTCTCTCCGCTTTTTTTCAGGAATGTTTTCGTCTAAGCGTATGCAGGAAGTCTATAATGACTGAACTTTGTGTATGTGTAATTATGTGTATGTTGAATACTTGTTGGAATCTGTATACTGAGTATGGCTAGTAAGCTTAAAATTATTTCCATGAATTCTAGAGGGCTACATGATCACAGTAAAAGGAAAGATGTTTTTAAATATTTAAGAGAACATAATGCAACATTTTACTGCTTACAAGACACACACTGTACAGAAAATGAGAGAGATAGTGTTTATTTGCAATGGGGACTTGATTTTTTGATGTGTTCAGGGTCCAGTGACTCAAGAGGTATTTTAACACTTTTTAATGACAAAGTAGAAGCCAGAATTTCAAAAGTCAAACTTGATCCCCTTGGAAATTATATTGTTTCAAGTATCTTCATTGACAATAGATATTCTATTACACTGGTAAATCTATATGGCCCGAACAAAGATAATCCAGATTTTTATATTGATCTTGCAAATATTATTGATGATTTTGAAGATGATTTTGTTATAGTCTGTGGGGACTGGAATCTTGTACAAGATTATGATCTTGATTGTTACAACTATGTGCGTGAAAATAATACAAAAAGTAAATCTGAAGTAGAAAAATTAAAGGATAGATTCAATTTAGTTGACCCATGGCGCGTTTGCAATCCAGATCTAAAAATGTTCTCTTGGGCTAAAAAATCTCCTATCAAGCAGGCTAGATTAGATTTCTTTTTAATATCAGAAGAACTGATGTCAAGACTAGATACGGTAAATATCCTCCCAGGCTATAGAACAAATCATTCAATAATTGAACTTCAACTAAGATTTGACAATTTTTCTAAAGGAAAAGGCTTTAGGCGCTTTAATAATTCGCTGTTGAAAGATTTTGATTTTGTTACGAAGGTCAAACAAATTATTTCTGATACTCAGGTAGAATACTTGATAGGTGAAAACACTAACAATTGACGATAATTTATTACTAGAAATTATTTTAATGAAAATTAGAGAGTTTGCAATCTGCTTTTCCAGTAAAAAATCCAGAGAGAGGAAAAAAAAGAAAGAACTTCTTCAAATGCAAGTAAAATTTATGCATGAAATGTTTAACATGCACCATCTACAAATTTATGGAAATTTACTGGATGAGCTACAGGTTGAACTTGAAAATATTAGAAAATATGAACTAGAAGGGCTTTTGATACGAACACATAGTAAATGGATTGAGGATGGTGAAAAACCAACAAAATATTTTTGTGCTCTAGAAAAAAGAAACTATGTAAATAAAAATATAACAAAAATTATTGATAGTAGAGGTAACTCAACTGTAAATCAAAAAGAAATATTAGACAATCTTAAACACTTCTATCAGTCTCTATATAAAAATGTAGATGATTCACTAACTGATGTTGATTTAAACACAGTTTTAGTAGATTGCAAAGTTCCCAAACTCAGCACAAATACACAATCACTAATAGATAACGATATCTCCCAGTCTGAAATTTTAAATGCTTTGAAAAACATGAAAAATAACAAGACCCCTGGAACAGATGGATTCACTACAGAGTTTTTGAAATTTTTTTGGTCTGATTTAAGCAAATTTTTGATAAGTTCATTTAATTGCAGTTATGATAAAGGATGTTTAGCAATGACTCAAACTCAAGGCATAATCTCGGTAATTCCAAAGGGAAATAAACCCAGAGAATACTTGAAAAATTGGAGACCTATCTCTCTTCTCAATGTTACTTATAAGTTGCTGTCCAGTGTTTTAGCCGAACGAATTAAAAGTGTTCTCCCCTCGCTTATTCATGAAAACCAAAAGGGATTTCTTAAAGATAGATATATTGGTGAAAATTCTAGACTACTCTATGACGTTATTCACTATTGTAATGAGGAAAAGATCCCAGGACTTATTCTTCTAATTGATTTTGAGAAAGCATTTGACTCAGTTTCATGGAGATTTATTTTTAAAGTTCTACAATTCTTTGGTTTTGGTGAAAAGTTCATAAAGTGGATTAAATTGTTGTTTTCAAATGCAAAGTTATGTGTAATCCAGCATGGCATATTTTCAGAATTTTTTGATATTGGAAGAGGTTGTAGACAGGGGGACCCCATTTCACCCTATTTATTTGTACTTTGCGCTGAAATCATGGGTATTATGATAAGAAACAATCCTGCTATCAAAGGAATTTTTATTAAAAGAAATGAATATAGACTATTGCAATATGCAGATGATACAGTCATCCTTTTGGATGGTACAAAAGCTTCTCTTACTTGTGCCCTATCACTGGTTGATCAGTTTTCTAAATATTCTGGTCTTAAACCAAATTATGAAAAAACTAGATGCATAAAAATTGGCTCCATGTCTCAAGAAAAGGTTGATATTTGCTCAGATTTTAATCTCCATTGGTCTCAGGAACCATTCACTGTATTAGGTATAACTTATTCTGTAGATTTGGACCCAAATTCTATGAATGAACTTAATTTCCAATCTAAACTTGTCGAAATGAAAAAAATAATTGGATCTTGGTCAAAAAGACTGTTGACAACGGCCGGCAAAATTACAGTAGTAAAGTCAATCATTTTTCCTAAAATTACCCACCTGTTAATTTCCTTGCCGAATCCTCCCCTTAAATTTTTACAGGATCTTGAGAAAATGTTTTTTAATTTTATTTGGAGCAATAAACCTCCTAAGGTAGCAAAGAATTGTATAATACAGTGCCATGAAAAAGGTGGCTTAAGAATGATAAGTGTTAAAGATTTTTGTAAGGGTTTAAAAATTACATGGATTCGTAGATTGTTTAGCAATGTTAATGCTTCTGCATGGAAAACTTTGCTTTATAGTATAACACCAGAAGTAGAATTCCTTCCCTGTTATGGTAACAGTTTTACAAGATTAATTTCCAATAGAATTTCAAATCATTTTTGGAAAGATGTTTTTGATGCTTTTTACGAATTAAGAAATATAATCGAGTCTGACAGCTTGTCTATGCTAGATCCTCTTTGGTACAATGACAATATTAAGATATCTAACAACTGTATATACTTTAAACATTGGGCTGAAAAAGGTGTAAAGTACATAAAAGATTTGTTTCTTCCTGATGGCCAGCCTATGAGTTTTGAAGAATTCTGTGAGGTGTATAATCTGTCAACCCCTTTTACACTATTTCATGGTGTCATACAAAATGTCAGAAAATTGAATTTAACTTATACTGTTAAGGATGTTCTTTATAACTCTCCCTATTATCCCAGTTTCTTCAAAACAATTTTCAAGAGTCAAAAGGGATCAAGAGATTTTTATGATATATTAATTTCTTCTAGATGGAATAAACCTAAATATGAAAGTAAATGGGAAAATGCTTTAGATTTGAATGTAAACCAAATGTGGTGGAAAACTCATAATAAGATTATTTTTAGTATCACTGAAGATGTGCAACTTAGATGGTTTCATTATCGAATTGTTCATAGAATTTTGAGCACTAATGTTTATTTAAAAAAAATAGGGATTGTAAATTCTGATCTCTGTACTTTTTGTGGTATGCATCCTGAATCGATCACCCACTTGTTTTGGGAATGTTTATATGTTGATATATTATGGAATAATCTGGTAGAATGGATAAATGATAAAAGTGACCAGAACATTGAAATAAACCTTATAGATGTTATACTTGGTAGAGATGGTAAATACCATATTATACTGAACCTTTTAATATGTATAGTAAAAAGACATATTTATAAGAAAAGACTTTGTAAGACATTACCAACCATTGATGGAGCTAAAAAAGAAATTAGTTATTACTATAAAATTGAAAGATTTATGTATAAAAAAAATAATGATTTGCCTATATTTGAAAAGAGATGGGGTGTTTTTTCCTCATTGTTTTCTAATGGTTAAATTTTTCTTGCACATGCTTATAATAATTATGTACTTGTTTAAAATCACTATGCTATCCATTTTTTGTTTGTTTTTTTGGATAACTTATCTGTCGATACATACACATATTGTATGAATGTGGTGTGAAAGGATTTGTTAGTTGTCTTTTTTTTTTTTTTTTTTTTCATTGAAAAATTGTCCTGGTTGAATTTACAGTGTTCATATTGAAATTAGTTCATTAACAAATAATAGTGCCATGTAACATGTTCATATATACTTCCTGATAAAGTGAATAGTCATTTGATCAGCATTATCATATATCATAGAGATGTTAATGTCATTTCTTGGAAATATTTTTCATCTTAAAAGTATGACTACAATGTATACATCATAAGATTTCATAATTTTTTTTTCATACATATATATTGTATGTATATGTACTATGCACTGTAATGTCTTTAAATTCCTCTGTTTGTCAGTTTGGTGAGTCCAGGGCTCCCCAACCTTGGCGCCATTCATGTAATCATATACTGCTGGGGCAATAAAAAAAAGTAGCTTTCACAGCTGGAATCTTAGGAGAGTATAGTCAGCAACATACATATACAGGTACAATTAAATTCCCAAAAGTCATTTACCAGGTTGGAGGAGGATACAACCCTACAACAGGAATACATGTATTCACTGCCCCAAAGGCCGGACTCTACCTCATATTCTGTACTAATGTGGCAGATGATCATATTAACCTTCTGGACATATATAAAGATTAATGGTTCCATAAAGGCAGGAGTCATGGCTTATGTTGGATCATCTAATATAGATGTCCACCAATCAGCCTCCAACCTTGTTGTCCACCAGTTACAGGTGGGTGACAGAGTCTGGATAGAAGTCTTTAGTGGTAGTCATCTGTACTCAGCTTCTCCAGAAACAACCTTTTCTGTGATCATGATCAATGGATCAGGTTAAGACCAACAAGGTCTTTTGGTGCTTTATTTTATTCTAAACCGAAACTTACTTCATAAATTGAAAAAAATGCCGACTGAATTAAATCAACAATAACCGATAACTAATGAATATGAAAGAACATTAAAAATTCACTAAAAACCACCAAATGTGATGTTTCCAATATTACTGATATGATTTCTTAGTATTATATTGTATCCATTAAATGTTTACATGTTGCTGTAAATGACATTTTGTAATGGACCTGAATTAAAGTCATTTTGTTCTAATCCTTCAACTTCGACCTTCAAAATAGACATACTCTTAATGTTGTTATCAATAATGTGTACACCTTCTTTTTCCACTGTTCATTTTAAGACATTCCTCTATTTATTTCTTTACGTTTTTACTTCGGTATTCTCCGTGTAACTTCGTATCTAAAGAAACTGGTTTTTCATGCACGAGCGGTTTAGCGCTCACTATAAATACTTTTACCGGGGAATGTTCGATTAATGCGACGTTCGTTACAAAGAATCGCAGGTTGTAGTAAGTCTTTGGCTTTCCCTGCCCTCCCAGCCCTTGCATTGTTTATTTTGTAAAATTTTTTGAGTTTGATTTGTATGTTTTGGAATAAAAATGCGATTTGTAACGAACGCAACAATCCTACAGTATATTCTTTTTCTTTGTTTTTCAATAAATTAGTCAAGAAAATATTTATTTGCGGAGGAGTGAAACGAGGGAGAAAATAACATCATTTAAGAACAAGATAGGGTAAGACCAGTATTTGGTCCCAGACTTTGGATGTCTTTCAGAATGATCCAACAGTTTATCCATAAAAACCTGTTGTCCCTGCCACAAAATGAGTATTAGTTCTAAGATTTAGAATATACAGGGGTCACAGTGAGGTCAGGAAATAGGTTAATTTTTCGAAATTTCTCATTTTTATGCAAATTTTCATCGATTTTACAGCGCATTTTGTTTCGTTTAACATAGATCACACGTTTGCCTATCTACCAAAATTTATATATTTTATACACTCATATCAGATGCAGTTTATGTGTAAAAATTTCAGATAGGCAAGCTTGTGCTCTATTTTTAATGATGAATATGATGAAATTCCACCAGAATTGAGGAAATTCTGTAAAATGCAAAAGACCTACTTCTGCACCCTCTAGTTGCTTCAAAGTTAGCTTTGAATCTAAATTAGTGCTTGTTTTAAAGCAAGCGTCATTTTAACTTCTTAACAACAAACTATCACAATTTTACCAGTGTTCTCATTTTAAAATCAAATAAAGGGCCTGATTCGGCCAATACCCTATCTTGTCCTTTAGTATTGTGATGCAATTATACACACATTATAAATTATTATGCTTCCTGTCAGTTTGTCTCTAGCTCTATATAACCCATGCTCTACTATTTATATAATAGTGTTGTGTTTTGCGTGCACTATCCCTAAATAGTAGTCAGATTAAAATATATTTTAAATCTTTTCAAGAAAAGCAAAGCCATGGTTATTGATAAGTGATACTAGTATTTATATGGAAGCATTTTGGGGTAAGGTAGAATTAAATTTGTTCAAATCATAACCCCCTAAGGTAGGTTGGGGCAACAATGGTGGATCAAAGTTTTACATTGAAAAATAAAAGGAAAAGTCCCAAGATCAGAAAAGCTATTTTAAGCCATATTGATATGTAAACATCATCGTGTATTAAAGATTTAAATTATTCAAATCATGGCCCTTTGGGGTAGTGAGGGAAACAATGGGGAATCAAATTCCGGTAAATTCAAAATTTAGAACATGACAATTACATTTTAATGACATATGATAGGGCGTTAATATTTGACACAATATGCCAAAAATAATGGCATTCCATCAACTAAGACACTGAAAGCGGGGGACCACAAATCTTTGAATTCGCTTGTTTAAATCAAATAGGGAAAAATGTTATCTTATTAGTAACATTTTCTAATAATTAATTTTTGTTTGTATTCTAGTCTCTCATTGGTTGACTTCCAAAAAGGAACGCAAAATATTTCTCAATAATCCGGTTTGGTATGGGGACACACCCCCTTTGCAACCAGCTGAATCATCTATATCCATGCAATCCCCTCATTTTCAGTCCTTTGGATTCATGAAAAATTCCAGATTTAACAAATGAACCTAAACTTCAAATAGTAGCTCGATCTTACCTCGTATAAACAAACATCACGGCTGCTAGATCTGTGTATCAGTTATTACCTCCCCTTGTTTCATATCACTTCCGTTACTAGGGATGTATTATTGAGCGGCAAATTTGAACTCATAATGATCAGCACAATTTTACACCCACAATTGTTTAATTATTTTAAAATTAAATTATAAGGAATTACTCTAATTCTTGGCCAAATTATTCAATGATAACCTGGTTTTGGTCAGTTTACGCGTTTTTATAATCTGCGAAGCGGATTATAAAGCGTAAACTGATCTAAGAGTCATTCCTTAAACATTTATGTAGTTCACGTAATGTATTGTAAATAAATCAATAGTTTTAGATAATGCAATACCTGAATGATAACCCGAGCTTTTGATATAGGTCAAAGATTTCAATTATCAAGGATTACATATGATTTTGTTTTATCAGATGATAATAATTTTATTTTTGATAAAGCTACATCATCTGGCTAAACGTGTTTGAATGACTGAGCTCCATTACAGTTTACCAAAATGCACTGGATTTCAAGCATCTTCATGGTATTTCTATGTACATTTTTAGAAGCAGAGAGTCTGTTGTTCCAAGGGCAAACCAATGCGTCGGCATCTAATGGACATTCTGATCCTGATGTGTACAAACAACTTCTTCATTTAGAAAGAGTATTGGATTCTATATTGATGGATCAAAAACAACAAGCTCTAAAAAATCAGCGTTTTGAACAGCAACAAAAGTTACTAGAGGAAGGGTTTTAGACACTGAGGCAACGGAATCAGACAGCTCAAATTTAGATATCATTGTTAGAAAGTGAAAACAAAATCTTGAAAGAAAGACTAGACAACTTGAATTCTTCAACCAATCCATCACAGCATGATATTTGCTTAAATGAAAAACTGAATTCAACAACAGCATTTTTACTTCCAGAGAATACAATGCTGAAAGACCAGATTCAGATTTTGAATTCTACTTCCATGCTTATACAACACAATATGTCTACTTCAGAAGACATAAGAAGGCTGGATAACATCTTTACATTTGAAATAGAGCAGACAGTCAAACACATTGAAGACAAAATGATGAACAACATGTCTGCCACAATCACAGACCTGGAACTACGAGACAGATATCTATCATTTTCTCTGTTGGATGTACACAATAACACAGCGAGGTACTCGGAGCGCATGATACTTTAATGATATTATGGACATCTTTGTATATATACCTTCCTATTCATGAAACACATTTCCGCATTGCTCCTCATTCTATTATTATCATAACTTTAACTATTGAAACAATTTTTAACATTCAAATGTCAGGTGATGTGTCGACTTTGCACTGTCTTATTTTGAATACATTGTCGATATAGCAATGTTGGACAAAGTCTTTGTTTATCTCTATAGCAGTGTTAAACTATCACTGGCGGATTTAGAGGGGGGCCAGGGGGCCTGGGCCCCCCTTTTGTGTCCCAAAAATTACACAATATTTAATAAATGAAATGTTTTTTGGTGCGGCTGTGGGACCCTACCCTGACCTGAAACTGGGCGGGCCCCCCTTTTCAAAATTTCTGGATCCGCCACTGACTATATCGAGTAGAAATCTTTTTAGAGTTTTTTTGTTCATTTACATCCTTCACATTGTCGACATCGCAATGTTGGACGATATTGAGTCGACATCGTTTCAACGTTGCATTCTGTTTTCTTGTTTATATTGTTAGCAGTGTCGACATTGCAATTTTGGGCGAAATCAAGTCAACATCTTGTAAACATTAAACCTTTTCTTCTTGTTTACATAAATTACATCGTCTTTAGCACAACGTTCGCGATGAAAACTCAGTCTCAAATCAGCATTTATTACATTGCGTTGTTGACGATGTTGACACGGAAACTATAACATTGTAGACGAAGTACACTCGAAATCATATCAACATTGTATACAATTCGATGTGAACGTCGACATTAAATGTAGAAATAATATCAATATAGAGGATGTAAATTCGATATCGCGTAAACATTGTGAACAATGCGATCACATCATAATGATGCACGAAAAGCTTAACATTGTCGACACTGCCTTGTTGTCAATGTCAATAAATTATATAGAAGTACTAACAATTTCAACAATATATCGTGTTAAAATTGTCTAGATTGCACATGTTGCAATGTCGACAATATTAATTTGATAAAGTGAAGTGGACATGAATGAACTCGATCAGCATGGCTAACAACATCTCTTTACAGTTTGGATGCACAGAAGCAACAAATGAAGAGTGAGATCCAAGCACTGACAAAGTCACAGCAAAATGAGATCACCCAACTTAATAATACAATTATCCATTTTAAAAATCGTACGTATGCCTACTCTTATTTTTTTCTTTTTGTTCAGAAAAGAACGATAAGTACAGTGTAATAAGAGAGCAACTTTTACTAATTAAGGGACTTATTTGTCCTGAAAAATATTTTTTTTTTAAATACAAGACAAGATAATGATAAAACTGTTAATAAAGTTTATTTCATTTTTCTTTTGCAATGGGGGATAAGGGTTTTATTCATATTTTAATTCTTTTCTGAGGTTCCTCCCACTTAGTTTTCTAAACTGTAAAATTTAAGAAAACCTAATTTCTCCTTATGTGAGTTCTCTCACGAAATGTATGCTTTCTCCACTTTACATTATTTCTATGTTTGAAAAGGGACATAAAAGAAATAGTTAATTCATTGATCTATGCATAGTGTCATTTTACGTAAAAATGTTATAATTAGCTTTAAAACCTAAACTGTTTCACACATTTCATGTTTTTAATACATTGTATATAAAACTATTGAATAATCGGTACAGGTTTATGCATTCAAGATAAACTTTTTGTTTTGTTTTACAAAATAATACTAATTCCTATAAATAAATGAACAATAATTATTAGACTGCAAACACTACCCTCAATTGAATAAAAGATATTCAAGTTTGCAACATTCCCTTTTAATAGACCTTACAGAACCTATGACTTTAAAAAAAACATTTTTGACACATAGACATACATCATACAATATCATGTTTGTGGTAATTGGTTGCATTAATTTTACACAGAGATATGAACCTGTTATAAAATTTCAATTTACCATTCATGACAATTATAGAACTCCATTTTATTGTTTGTGTATTTTTACTAGGTGTTCAATCCAATGTAGCTTTTACAGCTGGAATTTTAGGAGAGACAAACGGGCAACATACATATGCAAGTGGAGATATTGTTAAATTTCCAAAATTCATATACCAGGTGGGAGGAGGATACAACCCTACAACAGGAGTGTTTACTGCCCCAAAGACTGGACTCTACATCATATTCTGTACTAATGTGGCAGCACATCAGCAAGTATTTTATACACAAATAATGATTAATGGATCACCAAAGGCAGGAGTCTAGGCTTATGTCCATCCAACTTCTGCGTATATCCATCAGTCAGCCTCAAACCTTGTTGTCCACCAGTTACAGGTTGGGGACAGAGTGTGGATACAAGTATATGATGGTGGTCATCTGTACTCAAACATTCCAGATACAACATTATCTGTGGTAATGATCAATGGATCAGACTGAAACTAACATGTCATCGATTATTTCACTCTTATATGAATCTGAACAACTTCCCACTTTCTCCAGATAAAAAAAATCTTACTCGAATCAATAATTTTAGAAAACTAATGATATAAGAAAAATAAAGATACAATTACTTGACAGCACATCATTCTAATGCCTCTCGTATTAAGAAAATAAATATTTGTAATTTATTATCAATAATTTCCAGTAACCGTTATAGATATTTCATTATATGCAGTTCAGTATAATATGATAAGAATGGTAACGTTGTTTTCATATGATGTTCAGAAGTTGCTATGATTGTAATTTAATCTGACATATAAATAAAATTTATGCATTCCTGCTGTTCTTTTAGTTACTCTTTCCACGTCATGATGGATTACCTAGACAAAGGTTTTGATGTGTTTCATTACTGATGCAGACACTTTCACAGGAAATCTTAGATTTGTGGTTCAATTGTCCACATGAAGATATTGTACCGAAATCAACAAGCACAAATTCATACAATTTTTATATTAAAAACAATTACTTTTAAAGATGGATGGATATAATGAAAGTTAATTGAAATAAATATCAACACTATTATTTTTTCAATATAAAATAGCATGGAGTTTATAAGAAAGTGGAAACTGAAACTGTTACAAAAGATAGAAGAGGTTAAACAATTATTATGCAGCAATTATATGCAGCTGAACTGTCGCTCTGAACAATGAATATTGTTTACAGAGTTGTTTTCTTTACCGAATTATAATATGGAGCACACAGCAACTGTGCCCGGTTGACCGGAGATACGAGGGGCGCTCAATAAATAATGTCATTGGGGCTAAGAAAGAAGCAAACGACGCTTTTCAATGATTAAGTCTTCATGATTTTACTTATTAATCTCTTTTAATTCAAACACATGTCCGTTACATTTTTTATCCAATTTCTTATTGTTTTTAGAACTCATTTTTTGGGTATGACCCTTAGTATACTGGAAAATGGCAGATCCAATGATATCCTGGACTTGTTTTTTCCTTATGAAAGGTGTTTTTTTCAAGTTTGGAAATAGAAACAAGTCAAAAGGTCAAAGATCTGGCAAATGTTGTTAATGTGAAAAAACATTAACTTTCTGTTTATCCCGTAAACCCCTTTACTCTTTAGGGCATGCGGGTTTGAACGATGCCATGAAGAAATTCAATGTAGTGGATTCCTGATTCTGGGTCCTTTCTCTGATAAACCTTTCGATTTCTTTGCAAAAAAACTGCTTTCTAGACACCTCCAGATATTAAGCTGTCTCCCCGAATACGAATTGAACAATAATACCACTAATATTTAAGAAAATTGCATATAAATCTGTTTTTATGTTCTTGCATACCTTTGCTTTTGACAGACCTTCGCCGTTTTTATCAAGTACATCTTATGTTAAATTTTGTTTAAATGCAATAGATTCATGTTTCAATATCTGTTTGAATATAAAATAAACGTGGATTACTACAATTACTGATATTGTAAAATAATTGCTAAGACTTTGGTACACGCTGTCGTTTTCACCTATTTTTCAAAATACAGGGTGACCTTAGAGTACCAAGTTTAATTACTGTCAAACGTTTCTTAAAAACAGTGTAAACTACTCACGATATGATGTCTATCAAATATTCTATGTGTCTTAAAGTCATTCATACAACATCAAATATAATTTGTTGAAATTTGGCAAACAGTACATAAGTTGTTATAATTTTTTTTGGCAAGGAGGGTACCCATTTTTGATACTCATTATATAATTTTTTATCGTTGACCTGCTAATTTATCTATAAAACAGGCATCGGTTGCAGTAAATGTCACATACAACGTATTTCAGAGAATATTTCTTTGGGATTTTTCACAAGTTTTACAGCAGCTTTAATGTAGCTTTTATTTTCACTCTAGTTTACTGATTCTTTACCCTTCATTTATAATGCATTGTCTCGAATAGCCCTTGTTTCCCAGCTTCTCACGACAAAACTATGTGATGAAAAGTGGTCACATAAACTGTTATAAATTCATTAAAGATTCAATAATGAGAGAAAGTCAAGCTTTATGTCATACATGTATGACTACTATGTTGTATGTCATCGAGCTAATGACATTATTTATTGAACGCCCCTCGTATTGTCTTGTGATGCAATTATACACACACATAAGGTATAAATTGCATGTTTAACGTAAGCAAACTTTAGACAACACAAAATTTAACGAGGCTAGGGAGTGGAAGCCATTTTTAGACTATTTCAATCTCCTTTAAAAGGAGAGCTCCATATAAAGATATACAAAATTATAAAATTTTAAAACTAAAATATATGAATTTTTTCTTTGTCAAATGATAGTTGACAGCTAAAGATACCATATGTTAAAAAATAAGTTAAATCTGGTGGTTAATTTGGGATTAATTTGTTGACTCTCCAGCCTCCTTAAAATGTTAATGATGGAGTAGCAGTTTATTAACTTGTGTCAGTAAAGTGAAATCTATATGTAAAAAAAATTACACCAAACAATCTGACATCATCTAAAATGTAAATGAGACAAATGTATGTTTATAACATACAAATAATAAAATATATTACGACAAATGGTACAATGATCATGCGTGACATTTTTGCAAGTAAATGTGTAACCCATCGATCAAGCAACAACAGTTACAGAGTCCTATTATCTACTTATAATTCCATAAAATACTCCCTCTATCAGCTATTTTACAAATCCTTATAAGCTAGAAAGAAATCAACACAGTAAAATATCACAATAAAACAGATGTACATCGAGTATTAAAAATAATTTGGAACAGAAATTTTTAGATAGCACAGATTGGAAACTCTCTATTGCTTCTTAATGCACTATATGTTTGCTTAGCTATAATGCCACTTTACACCACTCTAACTCTAAATCCTCACGGCCACAATGAAGTTCCTGCTTAACTGCTACAAGAACAATCTTTAGTATTGACCTTGTCTGTAGCTGCCTATAAAAAACAATTTAACTTCCGTAAATCTACTCTAGATTATTAACAATCAAGAAAATGAAAATGTTTTATGACAAATAAGGATGCAGGCACAAAATGATAATAATGACGTCAGCAGTTTGATCAGAAATCGAATAACAAAGAATAACAAAATATTTCCTATTATATGAACAAATCATGCATAAATATTTAACATGGCTAGTAGACAAACACTCTAAATATTAGGCAACAATACCTGGGTAGGAATTCTTAACCTCCTTTTTTAGATTTAACAGAGATATCAAGAGATATATATTCTTATATATATATGCCCTGGAAAAATAAGATGTTTCGGCATTCAATATTGATTTATTAGAACTTTTTCATGATTCAGAACATATACAACTCTTGTTAATGTAAAACTTTCACCAGATTGAACATTTTTTTTTATCAAAAGTAAGTAAAGTCTTAGTACTGTTATGGGTCAGAATAACCCTAAATGCCAGCAAAGATCAATCACACAGTTTAAACTTAACAATAATTTATTTACAGTAATATACAAATCATTAAGTACAAACTTAGCAAAAATCTAAAAATACATACTTCAGAGTGTCCGTTGCTGCACACAATGTCCCAGTGAAAATATATCCCAGTAATACCTCAATGATGCTTATACGACAAATTATCTATGCATCGAATTGACAGGGTATTTATACAGTATCATAAATCTAGAATATTCTAGAAATTGTAAATACATGATATTCCTGGAAAGTTCTGGACATGAATAAAGAAAAAAATGACCAAACATATTGACCACTCTGGAATGTTCAAGAAACTTAATGTTACTAATAATATACATGATGAAACAATACACATCTCACAACACCTCCCCCCTTAAAAGTTTGAATGTCAATGAAAACTTATCTTGTTAAAACATATGTACATTAATACAAAATCTAATTTGTTCATGATACTCTGGACAAGGCATCTGCAATAACATTGTCTTAGCCTTTGATATGCTTAATTGTTATGTTGTATTCTTGTAACAACAAACTCCATCTAGTCAGTCTTTGATTCTTGTTTGACAATTTATGCAAAAATGTCAGGGGGTTGTGATCCGTATATACAAGAATTGGATGCAAAGTAACATTCAGATAAACATCAAAATGCTGTAAGGCTAACAACAAAGCAAGGCATTCCTTTTCAATTGTGGAATACTTTTGTTGACATTTTGTAAGTTTCTTTGAAAAATAAGAAACAACTCTATCTACATTATCACTATGTTCTTGAAACAAAGCTGCCCCGATTCCAACATCACTAGCGTCAACAGTAAGCTTAAATTGCTTCGAAAAATCTGGAGTTGACAGAACTGGGTTGCTCATAAGGACAGATTTGATTTTATGGAAGGATTTTTCACAGTCCTTTGTCCATTCAAAATTAACCCTCTTTTGTAAAAGATTTGTAAGTGGACTTACAACTGAGGAAAAATCTGGACAAAATTTTCTGTAAAACCCAGCCATGCCCAAAAACCTCATTAACTCTTTCTTGTTTGTAGGAATCGGGAACTTTGCAATAGCTTCCACTTTAGCCATAATAGGTGTAACATAACCTTGACCTACTTTATGACCTAAATACTCTACATAGGCATGACAAAATTCGCTCTTCTCAAGGTTCACAGTTAAGTTTGCTTTAGCTAAAATGTCAAATAAAGCACGCATGATTCGGAGATGTTCGTCCCATGTGTCGCTGTATATGATGACATCATCAATGTAGGCCTCGCATCCCTCAAGGTCTTGAAGAAGGGAGTGAATCATCCTTTGGAATGTAGCCGGTGCGTTTTTCATGCCAAAAGGCATTACTTTATACTGGTAAAGTCCATCTGGTGTAGCAAAAGCAGATATTTCTTTTGCTCTTTCTGTTAACGGTACTTGCCAGTAGCCTTTCAACAGGTCAAATTTACTGACAAATTTCGCGTTTCCAATGTTGTCAATACAGTCATCGATTCTAGGTATTGGATATGAATCAGTTTTGGTAACAGAATTCACCTTTCTAAAGTCTGTACATAATCGGTAGGAACCGTCCTGTTTTGGTACAAGAATACACGGTGAGCTCCAATTACTTTTACTAGGTTCAACAATGTCATTGTCCAACATATACTGCACTTCCCTTCTTAGGTACTGCAATTTTATTGGATTCAGACGGTACGGATGTTGTTTGATAGGCAGAACGTCACTCACTATGACATCATGACAAACTGCATTAGTTTTCTTTGGAACATCCGAGAAGATTTGATGGTACTTATTCATCAAGTTTTTAACTTGTTCTTTTTGGTGAATGTTCAAATGTCCAAGTTTGGCATCAAAATCAGCCAAAATTTCTGAGTTTTTCAAGCGGACACTCTGATTACAATCTTTCTCATTCATCTCTACACTCGTATCACTCTTAATACAATTTTGTACAGTCTTAGCGTTGGCTAAAGTGGAAACTGGTTTTACAGAATTTCGGTCACACCTTTCAAAATACTCTTTTAACATGTTAATGTGACAAACCCGTTTATCTTTACGTCGACCTGGTGTCTTAACTACGTAGTTTACATCACTGATCTTGCTTTCAATTTCATAAGGGCCATAAAATCTGGCCTGTAAAGGATGACCAGGAATAGGTAAAAATACAAGAACCTTATCACCTGGCTTAAACACCCTATTTCTGGCATCTTTGTCATACCACATTTTCATTTTCATCTGAGAACCCTTCAAATTTTCTTGTGCTAATTTACAAGCATTGAAAAGTTTTTCTTTGAAATCAGACACATAATCTAAAAGATTAAGATCACTAGTCTCAGTCAGCCACTTTTCCTTCAACAATTTCAAAGGACCTCTAACTGTATGACCGAACACCAATTCAAAAGGACTGAACCCAAGAGACTCCTGGACTGCTTCTCGTGCAGCAAATAGTACAAGATGAACCCCTTCATCCCAGTCTTTTTCATACTGGTAACAATAGGTCTTCAGCATTGTTTTTAGGGTTTGATGAAAACGTTCTAGCGCTCCCTGGGACTCAGGATGATAAGCAGTTGATCGATACTGCCTAATACCCAACTCATGCATGACTTGTTGGAACAACCCCGACATAAAATTTGAGCCTTGATCCGACTGAATTGCCTTTGGTGCTCCTACAAAACTGAAGAACTTGGTTAGGGTCTTAACTATGCTCTTTGCCTTTATATTCCTAAGAGGTATGGCTTCAGGGAATCGAGTGGATGTACACATAATGGTAAGTAAATACTGGTTCCCAGATCTGGTCCTAGGCAAAGGTCCTACACAATCCACCAACACTCGACTAAACGGTTCTTCAAAAGCTGAAATTGGTTGGAGAGGGGCGGATGGTATCTTCTGATTCGGTTTACCTACCATCTGACAGACATGACACGACTTACAAAACTCAGAAACATCCTTCCTTAGCTTAGGCCAATAAAAATGACTCAAAATCCTATTATAAGTCTTATTGATACCTAAATGACCAGCCATAGGTGTATCGTGAGCTAAACTCATGACATCTCGACGATAAGCAGCTGGGACCACTATCTGGTGAACAACACGCCACACTTCATCTGGAGAGGCGTCAGGTGGTCGCCATTTTCGCATAAGGATGCCATCTTGCATATAGAAGCATTCTCCAACTTTAGTGGCCTCTTCTGGTGGAAGTGCCCTATTACTAAGTTGAATGATATCTGGGTCTTTATGTTGTTCAGAGAGTAGACGTTCTCGGCTGAGGATGTCCTTGCCTTGGCTAACTAGTGGATGCAACTCATCATCCTCACCACCAAATTTTGGTAAAAGTTCTTTCTTCTCTTGCTTCTTGATATTGTGTGGTTCCATGCTTGTTTGAGTGCAATCAAGGTCAGATAAGAAAGTGTCATTCAAATCAATATCAACAGAGGAATCTGTCTCGTCAAAGGCTTGATTATGGTCTGCCTCCATTTCTCGTCTTCTGGCCATCGCTCTAGTAACAGCACAGGCTGGATAAATGTCATCATCTTCATTATCGCACATAACATCTGGAGTGATTTTCTCACAAACTATAGGATCTGGTACAACTTTTCCACCAGCTAAATCGTTGCCTAGCAACAAAGAAATGCCTGGAACAGGAAGAGTAGGTCGAACACCTACGATAACAGGTCCAGTAACTAAATCTGACTTCAAACTAATTCTATGCAGGGGAACATCAATGACGCCTAGCTCCACACCCTGTAATAAAACTGACCCACCAGTAGAAGTCTGCTCAGACAAAGGAAGCACGCCCTCTAACAATAACGTCTGTGCAGCACCAGTATCTCTCTCAAAATCTGGACAGGTTTTATTTCGCTAGAGTCACTGAGTGAAACAAATCCCTGAGACATAAAGGGCTTATAATCCTCCATAGAATCAATAGAACTGGACTGTGAACCCTGGACATCAGGAGTGTCAGAACAAATCGAAACTAAGGCTTCTCTATCACCTCTAACTGCCGCACAAGCATGTGGTTGAGTTTTATCAAAATCATTTTTTCTCTTAAGTTTAAAGCATTCACTGATCAGATGACCTTTTTTCTTAGTATAACTACAAAGTAGGAAGCTACCTTATTCCAGAAGATCCTTCAAAACGTCCTGGACCGGACTTAGAACCACCTTGTGATGTAGACTGGGAACTTGTGAAAGACTGAGACCCTGAACCACTCTTTTTATACGTGTCTGAATTGGTAGAATTACTGCTATTCTGAGATCTTGATACAAAATTCTTTTTATGAGACAGGGCATAAGTATCAGATATGACTGCTGCCTCTTCAAGAGTTTTCACATTCTTATCTTCTAAATGCGTTTTCAAATCTTGAGGAACACATTCCTTAAACTCTTCTACCAGGATGACTTGGCGTAAATTAGCAAAAGTTTTATCAAGTTTCTTAGATCTGAACCAGTGATCGAATAAATCTTCTTTCTCTCGTGAAAATTCAACAAATGTTTGATTATCAAACTTTCTATACTTTCTGAACTTTTGTCTATACGCTTCAGGTACTAATTCATATGCTTTTAATATTGCTGCTTTGACCTTCTCATAGTCTGAACTTTCAGCTACCCCTAGTGCAGAGTATACCTCAGCTGCTTTGCCAACCAGTACACTTTGTAACATTGTTGACCAAACATTTCGTGGCCATTTAAGATTCTCTGCGACTTTTTCGAATTGGGGAAAATACTTGTCTACAGATTTTTCTTGAAATTTTGGAACTAACCTAATATTTTTTGCTGCGTCAAATTCAGTTTTGACAACTGACGGTTCTGGTTGGTTCTGTAATTTTAATTTCTCTAATTCAAAGTTCATTTCACGCTCTCTTTCTCGCTCTTGTCTTTCTAATTTGTCTAATTCAAATTTTCGTTCAAGCTCTCGTTCTTCTCTTTCTCTTTCTCGATCTTCTCTTTCTAATTTTTCTCTTTCAAATCGCATTTTCTCTAACTCTAATTGAAACTGATATTCTGCCATTTTTGTAAGAGCCTAATTCTGATTTAACTGTATATTCTGGAAATTCATATTTTTCAAAGATGTTTTCTTCTACTAATTTGTTTGCAACCTTTATTCTAATGTCTTGCTTTTTCTGAGAAGATTTAACATCTGACCCAAGATGCAAACCTAATGCGATCAAGTCATCATTTTTTAACGTATCAAAAACCTGAACACTTGGCGAACTAAGAAAGTTTGTGACCGAAAATACCATGTTGATTTCTGCTGGCTTATAATTAAATTTAACGGTTCACTAAACAAAATTCTGACAATAAACTGCAAAAATGCAAAAAAAATTCTTGATCCCGCACGAGCCCCCAATTCTGTTATGGGTCAGAATAACCCTAAATGCCAGCAAAGATCAATCACACAGTTTAAACTTAACAATAATTTATTTACAGTAATATACAAATCATTAAGTACAAACTTAGCAAAAATCTAAAAATACATACATCAGAGTGTCCGTTGCTGCACACAATGTCCCAGTGAAAATATATCCCAGTAATACCTCAATGATGCTTATACGACAAATTTCTCTCTGCATCGAATTGACAGGGTATTTATACAGTATCATAAATCTAGAATATTCTAGAAATTGTAAATACATGATATTCCTGGAAAGTTCTGGACATGAATAAAGAAAAAAATGACCAAACATATTGACCACTCTGGAATGTTCAAGAAACTTAATGTTACTAATAATATACATGATGAAACAATACACATCTCACAACAGTACAGACTATATTTCAGTATAAAGTTACAAAAATCAAGCAGTAATTTCTAACATCGTGATAATGCAGGCACTACGTATTCAATCATTCCAGTTCTTAACCCCCCCCCCAAAAAAATATAATTTATCATTAGTGCTCCACTGAAATATATATATTCAAACTATATTGGGGAACAACCATATTATGCCTTGTTCCTATAGCCTACATTAGATGAAATTTTGATTATAGTGTCAGGTATCTATAAAAAAAGATCCGAATTTCTATACAGAACTTGAAGATGACATGGATATACTTATTGTTAAACCAGAATATTGTTATAACTTTTTTAATAAAATAAAGCAATTAAAACACTTCCCACTACAATTCTATAAATAATTATTCCACGGTAAAAAGAATACCTAGTTATTTTCAACCACTTACAAATTTAACCCTCATCACTAGAAGACTCTATCACGACAAAATCATCTACATTTAATTAAGAATCATGCATACAGTTTGGTTCATCAATTTAATAATTGGAGTCTCTGTCAGAATTATGTCTCTCTTCTGTCTATAGAATAAACAAAGGCAGTTCACAGGCTCCACAGATCCCTGCTAATACGTAAACCACAGTGACCAGGGTTTGGCTACATAGGCACAGTTTTAAACCGTACCTGGAATAAGAATAGCGGCAATTATATACAAAACGAGTTATATGTAAAACCAATATTTTATCTAAAACACTGCACGCCGGTTAAGATGGCCTAAAATGCTGTACAATCAGAGTTACCCCAGCTATAGGATCGATAAAATGGCATTTGCAGACGTGATCAGCTCATCTATGACAGATCAAACTTGAAAGAAGTAAAAGATCCATTTTACATGTTACCGAGAAGCTTTACATAGCACATTTCTCAAATTGAGCATTGATCATTGACGCCATCTGATGTTTTTTAGTACTAACTTTGGCAAAATTCTTGATCAGCGATTCAGCATCAATTATGCAAAGATACAAATTCATTTAATTATATTTTACAACTTAGTTTACATTTTCATTCAAATCAGACCCAAACTGTGCAATCATTATTAAAAAGGCAGACACTTGGGCAACCACGCTCTAGGACCTGTAGTGTCAGAGATGAAGTCTTACATACTAACCTGAAAATTTGTGAGGTCCTTACACTTGTGACTCGTTATATATTTTGGCCACTGCAGGACATGTTGTGTCAGAAAACCCTATTCTGTTGTTCTGTCGATCAAAGACCACGTAAAACCCCTCCATTATCACTGATCCAATCCTGTGTCTGTGTTATGATTGATTGATTGTATATTGTTTAACGTCCCTCTCCAGAATATTTCACTGATATGGAGACGTCACTATTGGCGGTGAAGGGCTGCTTTAGGCCTATGCTCGGCACTTACGGCCTTTGAGCAGGGGGGAATCTTTATCGTGCCACACCTGCTGTGACACGGGGCTTCGGTTTATACGGTCTCATCCAAAGGACCGCCCCATTTAGTCGCTTTTACGACAAGCAAGGGGGACCCAGGACCTATTATCCATTAATTAGCCGTTGTTGATCAGTCCATTCGTCTGTAAAACTTTTCACATTTTCAACTTCTCAGGAACCACTGG
>NW_026936068.1:10000-68198 GCF_032062105.1 Saccostrea cuccullata | reverse complement strand
TCTTTTTTTTTTTAAAGTCCTTTATTAAGAACAAAAAATGTATAGAATGTCACAATCTTTCAAAGTATGTCAACAGTAAGGGTCTCTCTTATAAATAAGTGAGCTAGAGGGTTCCATTGTGTTTTCCTGATATTTCAAAAAGTATTGACAATTTTTTACGGCACCATATAAAATAAATGAAAAATAATGAATACATTGTAACGGTTAAAATAATCATTGAAAATTATGCAGCACTGTTAAGTATGTTCAATCTTGAGCTTTTGAGCAGATTTTGGTCTGGACCATCATTTCTAAAATATTACATCGTTTTTTAGTTCTTAAGTAGTGCTGTCAAAAAGGGGGAGACTATGAAACGTATCTGAGACTCCCTCGGTTGACAGCTACACTGAAATTACAATCTTTACCCTAATTCATGATGTATTCTGTATAAATATATTTTTTAAAAATAATTATACTCTTAATTTATTCTATATAATTTATAACATCCTGTGTGATGGGACAAAATTATCATTGTTTAGAAGGATCTTAGTCAGGGCCCCATCTCTGGCAGCTGTCTTAATTTTTTTAGGGATATAAGTTGATATATTGTTATAGATAAGGTCTGGGAAATAAATTTGTTTAAAAAGAAGAAAACACTATAAAGATCATAAAAAATAGTCAAATGACGTTACTTCCGGTCAAACAGGAAATAGCCGTAAATCGCTTATTTTTCACCAATATTAGTGTAGATAAAAAAAATAATGCTACAAAAGACGTCAAACATCTCCTTAACCGTTGACCATAAGTCCTACCCACCAACCTAGCACAATAACATTTTTAACATCCATTGTCTGTAAGCACCAAGAAGTTTACTTTACGGCTTGAAAACGACATGTCTCGGATTTTTATGAAATTTTCACCATATGTGTATCTTCGTACAAAACTAGTAGATATGGTATAGGAAGTTTCACACGTGTACTCGCTTGCCATGGAGACGGATTCATTGGACCCTTTTGACTCAATGAAAACATTAAAATTGAGGAGATGTAAATGGTTATCTGTGGTATCTTATACACTCTCAAAAATTGTCATGCAATCTGATATGGTTTCTAAAAAATTGAAAATTGGGAAAGTTGACATTTTTGAGATTTTTAAGGCTAAATAAGAAAAATTGTCCGCGGAAAATTTCCAAATCTTATGTGTTTTTTTTAATACTTGGGAACAAATAGTGTCATCTCCTGAAAAAAAAAAATATCGGTAGGCTTTCACTCCTTTTTTTAAGTAATATGAATCTATAATTAGATATTGTTTTAAAATGTCAAAAATATAAAAATTTTGGCAAAGTTTAAAAATGTCATTGCTGCATTATCAGGAAGTATTTTATAAAATCTGAGTTTGTAATTACATTTGCTGGACACCACTAGCTGGTGTGGACAATGGTTGAGGGTAGTCCCATCTCTATTTTCTAGTTTTAAGTGCCTGAATATAGATATGTCTCGGAATATTAGGAAAATGGCAGTTTTATACTCATTGGAAACTTTATAGAAATATTCTTAACAAACAGTAAGCATTCTTAAATATGTCTTCAAAGTAAACCTGTGTTTGTACAATAATTGATACAATAGTTAGGATCAACTCTTTGCTCTTTCAAAAGCAAAAATGGTCTAAGAATAGATTCCTCGAATAATCGAGCACTGCTCCTTAACAGTAGTTTTAGAATGGACTTATGAATTTGAATTCTCTAAGCTATACCTACATTTTCATTTTTAATAAAAACATAATTAATCCAATGCATAAATCTTCAGCAAGAAAAAAATCTTTCTTTATACTTAAAGACATTTTAACTTAATAGCACCTGTTCCGTGTACTGGCAAGACATATGCAAAAATTCCAGGACTTCCTACATTGGACTGGTCGGTAAGAGTGGTTAAAGAACTAGATCCAGACAGTGGATTTAAGAGAAAATTTTCCTTGTCTCCGGCACCATACCCAATCTGTAAAATTCAAATATAGTAAAAAAAGGCCAATTGGCCACATTGCTCACCTGCACAATTCAGGAGAAATAAGCCTTGATTAAACGTTTAACTATTATTGTCTAGGGAAGAGAAGGGAGAGAGGGGAAGGATTTTTAACCCAAATATGAATCTACAAAAAAGATGCGCCCAAATTTTTTTTTTGTTATCATGGCTAAGTGTGTACATTTTTCAGATTTTTTACCATATACCCCAAAATTTTGGGCCCCCAAGTACCCAAAATGCTTCCATTTTTGTATAAATAATTGAAGCTTGATTTAAAAAAAAGATTCCTAATGTATTCCTACTTAAAATTACCCCATTGAACACCCCCACCCCCCTCATATTTAATGTAATGTTGAAAATTTTAACAAATAGATGGTTCTACAAAACAATACGTTTTACTTTCCTTTCAATGAAATATCCCTACTTATTTAGTTTATTCTCTTATAACATAGTGTTTATATTATATTTAATTGTTTTCCTGTTTGTGATTAATTTCTTAATTGTATGAAATCGTCGTACATGTGTTTAAAAAAGCCATGAGGTAGGTTAGCGCTTGCACTAATCTGGTTACCTTCTGTAAACAAAATATTATTAGTATTATTATTGTAGTTCCACTCTGTCCCAAAGATCTATGATTTAATCAAACTTAATGATGCTTCCAAAGAGATATGACTTATCATTATTTCTAAATATTTTTTATTTATATTCCCTTAAAAAATATTGATATCCCACTGTGAATTCACTCTACCCAACGAGTCATTATTTGAACATCAAATAACCTACATTACCTTGGTATGGGAACATTTCAATTTAAAAAAAATCATGGTTTTTTGAGAAGTATTCTCTTAAAAAAACTAATATATTCCTAAATAAAAGTTTGACTCCAATTATGGATCCAACATAACCCAGAGGTCATGATTGGAACAAATTTAAATCTACACTACCTGGGGATGTTTCTATTTAAGAAATGTGTTTGTAAAGTTAAGTGTTAGTTATTGGTCTGTGAATCAAATAGACTTGTCACGTAGGCATATTTCAAGCTAGCGCTTCATAAAAAGTATGCCTACGTGCAAGTCTGTTTGATTCACACACCAATAATTCACATTTAATATAAAACGTTCTATACACATGTATTTACATTTTCAATGTCTAAAAGCTTACAAAAGCGTACTCAGTATTTGAAACTCTTGCTGCCCGATATCGTTATACTTTTTACAAACGTCTCTGTAGCCTCATTGTGACGCACGTTAACGCACAATTATGGCCCATCTCAATCCCAAGAGGTCATAATTTAAACAAATTTGAATCTTCACTATCTGATTTTTTTTTCTATTTCTATATGACTTTTCGTGGGTTTTGTTAAAGATTTTTTTTATTTTTATTTCTACATACTATATGAAAAATTAGTGCCCCCATTGTAGCCGAAATCTACACAAGGTGGTCAGTTTTTGAACAATTCTGAGTCTTCACTATGTCATAAAGATTTCATATAAGTTTTTTTTTCAAATCTTATTTTCAATGGTTATCGGGAAGATTTTTTTTCAAATATAACACACTATTTTTTGCTAATTCTTAATTACCGTCTTGTATTTTTTTTTAATAAGGAATGGCACTTTATGTGAACGATCTACATTTCCCTTCAATCAGGAGTGTGTCGCCCGCGTGGCGCAGAGGTTAGAGCAATTGCTCTAAAGTCGCGAAGAAGAGAGTTAATACTTACACTTCGGAATCGAATCCCACTATGGGACGAAAAGATCGGTCCTTCGGTTGGGACTGTATCAATCGAGGACCTGTGTCGCTGTAGGTTCTGACACAAAAAAAAAAATTCTCCCCTGCTTAATAACCTTGAGTGCCGAAAATAGGACAAAATTTGAAGCTCTCCACCGGCAAGTTGTTGCGTCTCCATATGAAAGGATCTCGTGAGGGACGTTGAACAATACTTGTGGTTTCATCATTTTTTGTTGCCATCAATTTTCGTGGATTTTATAAAACAGACATTTTTTTAGGAAACGTAATTTCGTGGACAACAGGAGTTAGCCTACCTATTAATTTCACCGAAATTTTCAGTAAATTAAAGAAAAACGCATCAATACCTATAATAGTCTGGTCCGATTTATAGAAAAAAATACTTCTAACGGCAAATAATTATTATTTGATCCAGCATAGTTTTTTGACCTATTTCGAGGATGCTGAATCCGAAAAAATATGCTGGCCTTCATGAAAATGGCGTTAAAGAGGTCAAAATGGCGATTCAAAATGGCGGATATCAAATTTTTCTAACTTTCTCTTAATATCGTTCAAAAAGGAGAAATAATGTGTGAATATCTCACTGAGTGTAACACAAGTATAAAAATGATAATAGAATGCTAACATTTTTATTTTAACTCAGAATATTTAGTCGTTTCTACATTTTATTCGAATTTTCTCTGATTTTTTTTGTTTATTGTTCTATATTCCGCTTTGTTCAGGATTTTATATTTGCAAATATCAATTCACTGCAGATTTGTATTTTTTCCTTTGCATATCACTATTCTACAACCAGAGACATATAAAAACCATATATGTTTTATATGTCTCTGCTACAACTGAATGATGGCGCAGCTGTAAGTTAAAAGTCACAATGGCGATTCAAAATGGCGGATCTTCATTTTTTTTTAAAATTATTTCTAAATGTCGATTACATAGGAGAAAGGATTTGTGAATATCTTACTGAGCGTAGTACAACTATGTAAAATGACAACAGAACACTAATTTGATGAAAAAGGAAAATTTAGTCGTTTAAATTTGAAATGTGTTATTAAGCTGAAAATGGCGATTCAAAATGACGTCTGATACACTCGAATTTCGTAGAAACTGCTTAATTCTGGTTCCTTTTGAAAATGAATTACAGTTTGTTTTTTTATATATAGTGTAGTGATTAGTCCATTAAATATGAACAAAAAATACTTGAAAAGATTCTTTTTTTCTGGAAATAGTTAAAACAAAATTGACTTAACAGTTACCAAATTTCCCCCTTTGTATTTGACCGTACATGTTTTAAAGCCTTTTAGCCCCCGTCCACCTAATATCACTCCCGAATCCTGTCATTATCCACTCGCACTTCTACTTCAATATCCCTCAAATATAACTGAAGAAATTCTTGTCCGATTTCATCGAACACTTTGTTCTAGCTTTTTAGCACTTATAAGAACTAAGTATTATCCCCTAAGATCTTCTATTCCAGCTTTGTTTGCTATATATTTCAGTCTGTCTTCGGAATTCTGGTATTTTCAACACTCAAGTAAAATGGTGCCCCGTGTCAAGGATGACAACCCCCTTGGCATGTAAAAGATCGTTTCTCTGGAGTCAAAAAAGAGTAAGCTCACTGGGGCCGCCAGAGAAACCAAAATCCTTCAAAAACCAATTATTTAAACCAGTTTGATAGTCCGCCGCCGAATCATGGCTGAAAAATTGCCGACTTGGCGTTAAACAATATACAATCAATGAACCAACACCCAAGGAACAACACATTTACGTTCAAATGTAAAAAGTCTATTATGTTTTCCAAAACCATATGCAAAATGAACTAGAGGTACTGTGAGCAATTAGCTCACTAAAGAATACCCCGGTCTCCCATATGAATATAATAACAGTGTCCATGTTTTGCTATGGGAAACCCAAAATATGTGTCGGATCAAAAAAGTAAAATAGGTGGTCACAATGGCAAAATGTAATAAAGATTCTTTGAACGTTTCATCAAATTTCATTCAGTGGTATGAGAGGAGTTGCGGTTAAGAGATGGGTACCCCCAAAGCGTAACAGACGGACGGACATACCAATTACTCTATACCCTCCCGCTTTTCAAGCGAGGGGTATGAAAAATCTCTGATATTCAAGACATAGCTCTTTATTTTGTGACCTCGTATAGATTTGTTGTCTTTTAGGGTAGAAAGGTCATTCTATTAGCAAGAACATTCTCAAACTTGATCATTTGAAATCACATTGTGTGCATATTTTGGTGAGAAAAGTTGTAAAATTTTGGAATTTAAGAGCGCCTGCAGATTCCTCGTGATTCCTATCACTTCCAAGCTTTCGTACCAATAGGCCTAAGCCATTCCCGATTTCGATCTAGTCAACACTTCGCTTGACAACACAATTTTCTTGAAGACTTCAAGAACTTTACAAGACAACTTGATCCACACTTCTTTGTTAGGATAGTGTAAAGTTGTATCAAGAATCGAGGGAGGTTGAACACAAACATTTTCTTCTTTCAGATTTTGTAAATTTCAAAATTTTTAATTTATACACACTTTTAATAAAAAAAATATCCATTCACAGCATGAAATATTTGAAAATGCATTTGAATTTTTGATTGAGAATAACAAAAACGCAAATGTAGGGACACAGAATCAAAGCTGGAAAATCAAGATGATTTATGGTTTACGTATATTATACTGATAATTCTTAATATATGTTTATATTTGAATATTATAATATATTCAGATTTATATGATGTAACAATTACTAGACCTATAATTGGTCGTTGTCAATCATTTTAAAAATCATACAAAGTTATGTTGCACTTGACCTTCCACATGAACATAAACATTTTTTTCTACACTGGACTAAAAATAAATCAAGAATTTCCAACAACTGAATGTTCACCCGCCTTAATGCTCTTGGGGTAGCTTAACTTTCATATTGTCCTCAAAACAGCAATTATTGTATGATATTATTTACTCTTTATATGAAGAAGACTGGTGAGACAGGTAAAAGGTAAAATGTGTTCTGAATTGTCGTCAAAAATTTATCTTAACAATAGAAGTAATTAAACGAAAATCGTGTTATAAATATCCTATGTCATTAACAAAAATATCCTCCAACTTTCATTGCATATTTCAACATAATTTCAGGAATAAAAAAAACAAACTGTTATTTATTTTCTGCAAAACGAACCAGAATTAAGCAGTTTGGGTATTTTTCGAAATTCGAGTGTATAAGACGTCATTTGAATTGCCATTTTGAGCTAATTAACACATTTCAAATTTAACGACTAAATTTTCCGATTTAAAGTGATCAAATTAGTGTTCTATTGTCATTTTACATAGTTGTACTACGCTCAGTAAAATATTCAGAAATCCTAGGCCTTTCTCCTATGTAAACGACATTAAGAAATAAATAATTAAAAAAAAAAAAGAATATCCGCCATTTGGACTTTGAACTTACATCTGCACTATCATTCAATTGTAGAATGGTGAGATGTAGAGGGGAATATACAATTCTGCAGTGTATGGATATTTGTAAATGTTAAATCCTGAAACAAAGAAGAATATAGAAACAATAGACAAAAAATCAGAGAAAATTCGAATTAAGACTAGAAACGACTAAATTTTCTGAGTTTAACTAATAATGTTAGCATCCTATTATAATTTTTATAGTTTTATTACACTCAGTTAGATATTCACTCATTACTTCTCCATTTTGAATGACATTAAGAGAAAATTAGAAAAATTGGATGTCCGCCATTTTGAATCGCCATTTTGACCTCTTTAACGCCATTTTCATGAAGGCCAGCATATTTTTTCGGATTCAGCATACTCGAAATAGGTTAAAAACTATGCTGGACCAAATAATAATTATTTGCCGTTAGAAGTTATTTCTAGCCTTCTTTTTAAATATCAGGACCAGACTATAATGACTATAGTAATAATATGATTAAGGAATGAAGCTTATTTCTACTTTTGTTATACGATATAGCATAACTTGTGGCAGTTTACCCTTTATAAACCGCAAAGCGGTTTATAAAGCGTAAACTGTCCCAAGTTATGTTATATCGTGTATTATAAGTTAAAATAAGCGTCATTCCCTGATAATTTAATTCAGTGTAGACGATGAGACAATTATACCTTCGGAAAAAGGCTCCAAATACAGCATATTTTAAAAGTAACGTTTTCGACGTAACTCATTGTGACGTAGGCCAGTTATATTATACAAAATATTATATGTTCCTCTGAATGACTCAGCCAATGAAATTGCTTGATACAAGTGAAATTTAGTTATTTTAAAATAATCATTATCGGTATCATGTATTTTTTTTAATTTACTGAAAATTTCGGTAAAAATTAATAGATAAGCGAACTCCTGTGCGTGGACAAAAGCATTGTCTATACAAAGGATTTCATACTTCTCAATCCAATGAACACTTATTTTTGTGGATCTGCTTAACAAGGAATTTTTCGAAAATTGTTCCTCAACGAATATTGAACACATGGTATACAAGCAATCAACCAATCATTCAAGAATGCTTTGATCTTTTACGATATGTCAGTTTGTAGAGCGCTCGCTCAGAGACCGGGAAGTCGTTAGTTCGAATCTGAGCCGAGACGGACCAAAATGGAAAAAAAAAAAACATGCGTAGCAATTGTTCCTTCGCCATGCGCTGGGCACTTTAGATTTAAAACTGTGGGTCCTTCGGATGAGACCTTAAAAACCGAGGCCAAAAGTTACGGCACGCGTTTGCATGATCAAGATCTCCCACAGCTCAATGACTCTGAGTCCCGAGTAAAGTCAAAATTTTAAGCTCTTCACCAGTATATGGTGACGACTCTATGCGAATGAAAAAACATCTGGAATGGGACGTTAAAAACAAACAATTAATCAATCAATGCTTGTGGAGGGTTTGGTAAAAATGTGTCGAGTGAATCTTGAGAAGAGGTCGTAAATGTAAAAGCTAACAAACGGACAGACGGACAGACAGACGGTCGCTAGACAAAATGTAATCAGAAAAGCTTAGCTGAGCTTTCATGATTGTTTTTAAGATTATCTTATATGAGTGTAAGATACTCTACCTAATGAAATATGTCAAGAGATTCAAAAAGAAAATTTATAAAAATATTTTTTTTAATTTGAAATGTTAAATAATAAAGGTTATAGCATTGAATAAATGCCTGCGATTTGGCATGCTGACCGGTACAAACTGGTCAACGTAATGTAGTTGTTGTAAGTACCTTGGCATTGGCGTCTTCGTCGGGATGATAGCCATACTCTAAATAATAGTACTCGTACTCGATTCCAGAAAATTCTATCTTTTGGTAAAGGAACAGTGCAAAAGATTGTAAACCATCTGTAACTAGAACTACTTGGAACGTATTTTGCTGAAAGATGAAAGATAAAAAAATATTTGAAATCTGAGATATACATAATTATCATTCAGCACATGGTTTCATACGTTAAATAATATTAAACAATGCCTGTCTCATATCCTGCAATTCTCTAACCTCTTTCCGTGTAAAAACGATTTTATTAATGGAAATAAGTCACGTTACATGTACGAAGTTCACTTTTTACAGCACTGCAATCTCGGAATGGTGGTTTTCCTTCACGCATGTCATCCTGTAAACTGTTCCTTCCGTCCGAAAATATTATATATCACTTAAATACTAACGTACGGCTCCTTTTACTATGTTTTTTCGAAAGTTTACAAAATGTATTAGTCTCTGCATGTGTTTATCCGATGTCTACGCAGAATTTTATCACCGCTCACTGCTCCACCTATTCCGAAAACGTCCTTTTTTAAGAACAATTCCGATCCGTCTTAACATGTTCTAACTTTGATTGCTCAGCCATTTTTACAACTTTGAATGTTCAAATTTTGCAGGTGTGAAGTGATAACTTTTGTCAACCTCATAATGTAAAAGTCATCCAGATTTCTGCATTATTTTATAAAATACAAATGAAATTCATAAAGTGATGAATAACTTTTTACTTAAAATTTTGCGGTGCTCCAGGTCTCCATACCAAGTCTTAATATGAAGTCATAATTGTAATTAAACATTTGAAATTGAATCAGATTTAACATTTCTCAGTTCGGATTAAAAATATGCTCATAATAAATATCAATGACGCAACTTTTATTCAATTCTTAGCTTGTCCACGAACTTTACGAACAACCCTCGTATATGCCTTATATTTGCATAAAGTTCCATGGGACAAATTTCCAGGGAAAATCTGTGAACTCGTACATAGCATTAATTAATACCACGCGGAAAAAATACTTCTACAGTATACAAGATATCCATATACTGCTTGCCTTGTGTAAAAACATTTCATTTTTTCTCAATTTTCCGTCTTTACATAAGGAAAATTTAATGTAAAGAATACAAATTGGTTTGGGGCAGTCATCAACCTAAGAAAAATTATACACAATACTAAACAGCAAAGAGGGCATGAAACATGGATCCCTGGAAATTTCAGAGGTGGGTTCTCGTGCCAGGCAAGAGTAAATATCCCCTGTCCACCGGCAGTTGATCAGGTGGATGAAATATCCGTAGCCAATTTTGTAACATTATCGAAAATTATTTTATGTACGAATTGATTTGATTTGCATAACGCATGTTCGTTTTTGGATTGATTCTACTGTTCTTAGAGTCCTACTGGCGGACCTAGCATACTCATACTGAACACACGATGACAATACATGGTGTCAGAAGTCAGCCATAGTTCTGACAGGTGTGCATACTCCCAAAATGGATTGGGAAGCGAGAACTTACCGGAACAATGGAAAAAATTCCGGACACACGTGGATCTCATATTCCACAATCGGAGAAAAATGAAGAGACTAAGGTTTCGTACTAACTGTTTTAAGTTGGCGACAAGGGCCGCGAGATATACAATACTTGGACAGACATGTCAAATGATGATAAGAAGAAACTCGAGCCGCATTACAAACGGTACAAAGCACATGTTCAGCCAAAATTAAACCCTATTTTTGCGAAGTTCAAGTTTAATAATGAAAACCAGGGAAACTCCTCAATAGAACAGTTTGTGACACGTTTAAGAGTACTCGCAGAAGACTGTAACTATGGTAACAGCAAGGATGAAATGATCCGTGACAAAATTATTTTCGGCACATCTTCGCAAAAGGTCAGAGAGAAGCTCATCGCCGAAGGAGAAAAGTCGACCCTAGAGAAGGCAATACAGATTGCACATTCGTATGAATATTCAAAACAACAGCTAAAGACTGTCGTCACAAGAGGTCCATGCAGTTAGTCATGCGCGACACACGAGCGTGGTAGTTCTAAGCACTCGTCCAAGCATATGTCCAAGGATACAGAGCAGAAAAAGATTCCCGCAAGCCCAGCCAAGGAATCAGCACAAGATGAAGACACAAAAGTGTGATAAGTGTGGGTATGACCATTCATAGCATGCAAAATGTCCGGCGAAAGGGAAACAATGTAAAAACTGTAATGGTTGGAACCATTTTGCTACGAAATGTTTTTCTAAGAAAGTTTCATTTCATGAATTACAAGCTTTGCCGGAGCAGTTAGATTCAGACCCAGAATTTTTCATTGATATTAATGAAACCAATCACAACAATGATCAAGCATTTTGTAAATTGTTTATTGGTCCAAAAAAAAGTCGATCAAATTCAAATTAGAATACTGGTTCACAGGCCTATGTATTACCAAAGCATCTACTCGACTCATTGAATGTGTCCCATGTTTACAATCTAATGCAAACTGATCAAAAGTTGTCCGCCTACAATGGTAACTCCCTATGTTTACTTGGATGCCCAAAGCTTGCATACTTACAAAGGTCAATCACTGAACCTTACATTTCATGTTGTCGAGACTACCTCCCCTCCCATTTTAGGGATGCGAACATGTTTAGATTTGGTCTGATCAAATTTGTAAATTCGTGCGACCTAGATACAGTTGAAAACAATAAACAAGCTACTAGTAGTAAGCCCATGAATGTTAGTCAGGTCTTGTCAGAGTTCTCAGAGGTATTTGAGGGGATTGCTCTTTTCCAGGGGGATTGTACAATACACACTGACCCTAACATACACCCGGTCGTACACCCACACAGAAGGGTACCATTGGCCCTGTAAGATAAGTTAAAAGCTGAGCTAGAGAGAATGGATTCTAAGAATATTATTTGCAAGGTCACTAAGCCTACTTAGTGGGTGAGTTCACTCGTTGTTGTTGAAAAGCCCAACGGCAAACTCCGTGATTGCCTTGACCCCAAAGACCTTAATAAGGCAATACTTAGATCCCATTATCCAATTAAAACACTAGAGGATGTTCTACCACAGCTCTCAAAAGCTTTGTTCTTCACTAAGTTAGAGGCTAAAAGTGGGTATTGGACCATTAAATTGTCAGAAACATCCACCTACAGCACCTCACTACATTCAATACGCCATTTGGACGCTACAGGTATCTCAGACTCCCTTTAGGACTCAAGTCATCACAGGATGAGTTTCAGACAAAGATAGATGAATGTTATGAAGGTCTTAATGGTGTCGTAGCTCTGGTCGATGATATTCTTGTATTTGGTCAAACTAAAGAAGAGCACGACAGGAACTTGCGTTCTTACAAGGTCAAAAGAGGTGTTAAGCTGAACAAAGATAAGTTAGAGGTTGGGGTCACAAAGGTCAAGAACTTTGATCATTTACTAACCTCCGAGGGTGTGGGTCCAGACCCTGATAAAGTTTCTGCAGTCCGAGACATGAAACCCCCAAGGGATAAATCAGAATTAGAAACCTTTCTTGGAATGGTCACTTATTCAGCCAAATTTGCACCCAATTTGTCTGAAATAACAAGTCCCCTTAAAATGCTACTTGCTAAAGATGTGATATTTCATTGGGATAGTTCCCAGGTTGAAGCATTTGACAAGGTCAAGGACCTAATCACTAATAGCCCTAGTCCTGTATTAGCTTACTTTGACCCTCACCTCACAAGGTCACAACACTTCAGTGTGATGCATTAAAATACGGTCTTGGTGCGACTTTAATGCAAGAAGGTAAACGAATAGCGTTTGCGTCCAAGAGCCTCACTGCAGTACGCTCAGATAGAAAAGGAAATGTTTGCAATCTTTTTTGGTTGCAAGCGATTCCATCAATATATCTATGGTCGAAAGGTCAAAGTTCAGAGGGATCACAAGCCATTAATTGCTATTTTCAAGAAAGCACTATTTGCTGCCCCACCTAGATTACAACAGAAGTTGTTACAATTACAGAACTATTACCTGGAAATGGACTATGTTCCAGGGAAACAAATTCCAGTTGTTGACTCTTTGTCACGCAATTTTGTAGATGAAACATTCCAAAGTTTTCTAAAGACATGGAAGCCCATGTACACTCTGTACTGGCAAACCTTCCTATCATGATCTGTGACAGAAAGCTGAAAGAGATTGAGAGAGAATCAGTTGCTGATGACAATTTAAGTTGCCTAAGCACATCATAATGGTTGGCCTGAATGTCATAGAGACTGCCCCTATCAAAGTATAGAACTCTGGAATCACAGAGATGAACTGACCATCACAGATGGTATCTTGCTTA
This sequence comes from Saccostrea cuccullata, assembly GCF_032062105.1. Lineage (NCBI taxonomy): Eukaryota > Metazoa > Mollusca > Bivalvia > Ostreida > Ostreidae > Saccostrea > Saccostrea cuccullata. The sequence continues at coordinate 54,884 of NW_026936068.1, read as the reverse complement.
AGGGTACCACAGTTTTGATTCCCCACTCACTTAGAGCTAAGATACTAGAATGTATTCACATAGGTCACATGGGTATTGAGAAATCACTCAGGATCGAGGGCACGCACATCAGTATTTTGGCCGAAATCTCATCTGATATCAAAGACTTAGTGTCACATTGTGATGTACATCTAAAGAACAGATGCTCAAACCCAAAGCAACCCCTCCAACCACACCCGGTACCTGATTATCCCTGGAAGATTGTTGCCACAGATTTGTTCTTTTGGGACAACAAAGATTTTTTGATTGTCACTGACTACTAGAGTCGACACTTTGAAGTCGTTCAGCTTCGAAATATCAAGAGCAAAACAATAATTACAAAGCTTAAAAGCATGTTTGCTAGGTTAGGCATCCCCAAAAAAGTAGTGTCAGACAATGGCCCCAAGTATTCTTCTCAAGAATTTGCAAGTTTTTCAAGAGAGTATGACTTTATTCATGCAACTTCCTCCTCAAGGCATGATCGATCCTCAGTCAAACGGTTTAACAGAAAATTCAGTACAAATTGCCAAGCGTATTTTCGAGAAAGCCAAAGTTGATGACCGTGACCCATATTTAGGTATTCTCGAGTACCGAACTACCCCATTAGAAGTTAGTTATTCTCCATTTGAGCTCTTCCAGGGTAGACAATTACGCTCAACCTTACCAACTCTTACTGATTAACTTATCCCAAAGGTCATTAGGGCCCCGCAAGGATTTGCGGGTGCCCTATAGTAATCACTCTGTCTGTCTTTCCGTCTGTCTGTCCGTCTGTCATTCTTCCGTCCTCACATTTTCTGTTTTTTTTTCGTAATAACTTTTTGTGGTTGCCCAATTCATATCAAATTTGGTATGGTAGTTAGATAGGCAGAAAGACATATTTTGATGCTAAGTTTGTTTCTCTATTTCCCCTGGTTTGGAGCTGGGGTGGTGGAGTAGATTCCTTAACTTTATATAATTGGCAAAGAGAGATGCTGAAGATGTTCCCATTGTAAACTGAATGATCCTATGAATCCCTTGGAATTAATTAGCTTTCCTCCTGAAGAAAATCCAAAGCATTTTTTTCTTTATCTGTCATATTGAGATTAATTACCACCTCTGTCTGCAATTGACGTTAAGTCTATTTGGAATGCTATGAACACTCTGAAATGTGGATTTAAATATAAATTTTTATACTTTATTTTCCTTAAAATAGTAATGATTTCGTTGAATTCTAAAAACAAGAATAGATTAAAGAAGATACATTTTTTATTTATACTTTTTTTCCTTTTATGTAATTTCAAGAATATTATTAATTTTTAATGTAGTTGTATAAAAACCCCATTCTATCATTAATACTGAAAAAAGTTCTTATTGTAAATTGAGAAGAAAATGATGAGAGAAGTACAATTAATCCCTTGGGATGAATTATCCAGCCTGCTGCAGAAAATTTAGTAGGCTTTTCTTTATCTGTCACTTTAAGATTAATGAAAACCTTTGTCTGCAACTGCTTTTTGTTTTGAAGTTGAGGTCAAACCTTCATGATATTTGCATTCATTGAAGGCTGGCATTTTTTATAACATAAGCGTCATTATTGTTTAAATATACATTCAATGAAAAGTTGTTCTTTACTGCCTAATGTAAATATAAGGATATTATTTACAAGTTTTTGAATATTCAGGAATTTTAAGAATACACTTGCTATTCCTTATTCTTCGTACATTTTTAATCATTCCGTAAGCTGCACCCTTATGGGGGATGTACAAGCCATATTGGATCTAGTCTGGTGTAAAATAAGAAATACCAAGAATGCGCTTAATACTCTACTAATCTAGCCCAAAGTTACCCAAAGTGATAATGCACTAATTAACTTCTGTTAGAGACCAAAATTAGTGAATAATTAAGTTTATTTTGTTTTAATTAGGAGAAAATTAATCATGTTAGAAATGCGCAGCTACAGCATTCACGAGAGAAAAATGCATTGAAAATGGTGTTAGTTTGATTCATTGATAATATGGCTACAACCATTTGTTTCGCTTTTTTCTTGTCATTATCCATAATTCTTGAAAATTTGATTTTTCATGTTGGTGTCTTCCTGAGGCCATGTGTTTATTTCGTCCGCCATTCCTCTGTCACACACAGTTCGAATAACATTTATTTTAGAATAAATGCAACCATAATAACATCAAGACAAGAAATTACTAAGTTATAATCATTAGGTTATATTACTTACTACTTTTATTTGTTGCATCGCATCGTCTGATTAATGAAAAAACGCGATTTTAACCCCACTCCAGCAAATCGGGAAAAACTGTTCTGTTTACAGTTCGAATTTCCTCGTTAATATCATTACACTGAGCACGTGGTTGGCATGTGCATATATCTGCTGTGGATAGATGCGTTTATTACCATGATTATATTTAATTTTCCATGGAACAAGTCTTGGTAATTTGTTGGTTTCTTTAACGTTTAAAACTCAAGAAAAAAAAAATAAAAAATGTCCTAAACATATGTGTTTACGTCGGGTCTTTTTTCTGTGGCGATAGAAGTTATTTCAAATGGGGCACTGCAAGGAGGATGCTTAGCATTTAATTTGACAATGTTAAACAATATGCGGTGCATAAAAAACTAATTGTAATTACATGTTTTACATTCGAAAAGTTGGTACATATGTCTATTTTGTTTAGCAGTTAGATAGAAAAAATAGGCAGTTATAGGATTTCCTTCAGGCACCTCACATAAATAGCTTGATTGTTTGCAATGACCCACACATTGTATGGAGTAATGTTTAGACATAAAAACGCATCATGTCTCATTATGTTGACAATGTTGTAAGCTCTCGCTCATTGAACATACAAAGCTTGATAAAATATATTTAGTTGTTTCTTTGAAATTTAGAAGCAAGCACAATGTTTGCAAAGAAAGGTCCATTGCATATATGCTATGTCTATCCTCGCAAAAAAAAAATGAGAAGCTACCCCCCCCCCCTCTCCCGAAAATCCTATGTATGTTTTTCAAAATAGTGCCAAAGATTAAAAATTTTTGCATTACTAAGTATGTGATGGAACATGTACTAGCCTTATAAGACCACTTGTTACAAAACATTTTTGGTTGCCCATTCTCCCGATCTACTATAGCTGCCTAGAATTGGTCCGACTCAATTTTTTTAAATCCAATTACACTATATATTTTTTTTTCTTCCGTCAACAAATATGTTTAAATTTTAAGGAATTTTTTTCTGACCTATAAATACGGACCCAATAATTTTTCCCTGAGTTGGGAGGACCACCAAACGTCATTTTAAAGATTGTTGGGTTTTTTTCTTTACTCTGTAAAATTGTAATTTTGACAAAATGGGCAAATAGAAAAATAGTTTTTTATTCATTAAATCTCCTAACCCACTCTGAATGATTTCATTCCTTTTCAAATGTTGCTCCGCTGTAATTAAAATTGTAAATGTTTTTTTGACAGAGTATATGAGGGGTGATCTAAAAGTAAACGATATCTTAGGTATTTGATAGTTATATTATTGCTGAAATATTCAAGTATTTTTCAAAGTGTAAATTGGAGATCTTTGATAGCATATTACTTAATTAAAAACACATCCTTTTCAAACTTGCTTTCACCGGGCAACATAACAAGTATCATTTTCAATCATCTGCCTTCCTTCACTAAAATGATCTATCCAATCATTGATTGAATTTATAGGAAGTCATTTGTCTTAATAAACTATGAACAAATTCTTATACGCTGCTTCAAAGGCAATTTTAAGATATGCCATAAATATTTTAGTCGTTTAATTGTTGAACGAGTTCCACTGAGACAACCATTTTTCGTCACAAATACCTGCATAATGACGTCATTTTCACATTGTGAGTAAAACTTTATTCAGCATATGCTATTTATAGAACTTGTGTGTGCACCAAATTTGTTTCTAATCTGAATTGTGGTTTTGTAGATATAGAGACAGTTCGCGAACTTTTTGATCACCCCTCGTATTAGTAGGTACTAACACAAGGTCATTCATATCGATTTTATGTGTTTAATTTCTTTGTGTTTCATTGGTGATAATTAAACTATTGATAGATATTATAAGTTATCTGTGGCAAACTTACAAACTCTTAATTCTTAACTTTGATGGTGCTCATTTTTCCTTACTTGGAATCAAAGAGTTTAAGATTTTTTAATTTATATCAATACGTACACTATTTAACAACTTTTCGATAATAATACTAAATAAATTACTTCAAGCCACACTATAACACATTTCCTCTTTTGAAAGTGTTCATTTTATTTGAAATATTTTGCAACTGTAACTATCTTCTACATTTAAAGATTGTTATGTCCCTCCATATTAAGAAGAGGTCTGGAAAACAAAATTCTGTGCTAAAAAAAGACCACGTGCTGCTATCCATGAACTACTTTCATGGTTCTTTACACTCTTTTTGAAGAAAACGATTCCTTATTTTGAACTTGAAATTATCATTTAAAAGTGCGAAATTTAGACATTTTCTCAACAAATGGTTGTAGAGAGAACATTAATGCACAGTTTGCGTATTTGTTTTGGATTTTTTAAGGCTCTGCTGAATTCTGTAGCTGCACAGTTCTAAGGAGCTTATCAAAAGCATTTTTCTGCAAACGTATAGATTATATATGCACAACATGCATTCAGTTATGCATATTTATTGTATCTTTATTATAAAGACTTAAAATTTGATCAAAATATAATGTATTTTAGCCATTTGAAGAAATGTTTACATTTTGTTCTCACTGCACTAAAGGTGGCCTTACATCCCCCTTATAATTCTACCCCATGGCGGGGCCCTTGCTGACTGGTCAGTTTTCTAGTTGATCACCAAAATGTCAAGGTCATGTTAGCCAAAAACCATGAACACAAAAAGCAGTATTTTGACAAGCAGTCAAAACCACTTGCCCCTATTGAGATAGGAGATAGTGTTAGATTTCAACAGGATGACAAAACTTGGAAGCCTGCTACTTTGTTTTCTAAAGTAGATGATAGGTCATACATCATCAATGCCTCTAATGGTGGTGCTTACCGTAGGAATAGGCGCCATCTAATGAAAACAAATGAACCTACTTGCAGTTTTGATGCTAATATGCCTATTCTGGCTGATGCGCAAGCAGATGACTCAAAGTTTAGCCCCATTAAACACACATCAACCAAACCGCCTGCCTTTTCCCCACCCATTCTAAACTTTGAAATGTCCCCATCCAAAAATGTAAACAAACCCTATATTACACGCTAAGGCAGAGTTTGTGTTCCAAGGATGTGATGTTTATTTAATTGAAAACTCTGTACCTCAGAAAATTCCTTGACTTTTTATTTATTCTTCTTTGTTATATCAATTTCAAAAAAACTTTAGAAAAAGGGAAATGTAACATTATCGAGAATTATTTTATGCACAAATTGATTTGATTTGCATAACGCATGTTGTACGTTTTTGGCTTGAATAAACGTGGACGCACACACATGTATTCTACTGTTCTTAGAGTCCTACTGGCGGACCTAGCATACTCATACTGAACACACGATAACAATACAAATTTGACTGTGATGAGACTGTACATCTGTAGCTCTACTGGTCTGTATGTATAACAAAGGAAAAGTAGCACTTTGATTTGAAACTTTGCAACAGGCGTCAATAAATAGAATTATGACATTATGTATCATAGTGTAGTCTACTTGTGTGCCAAATTATTTTTAAATCAAATATAAATTGTAGGAAGAATAGCATTTAAAAGGAAACTCACAGAAATTTTTATTTTAGTAAACTTGGCAACATCGTTCATCGAAATAAAAAACGGATGCAGTATATAATATGGCTAGACAGACACACCCCTACTAATGTCTTCGGAACTTTTTATTCTTCGGTGTTTTGCAAATTATAATACCCGATGAGTTCAGAGTAGCTCTAGCAGTGGAACTGGCGAGAGTTAGCGAGACTTCAGCGAGGGTAAATTATTCACGGAAAGTTGGCTAGGAAGTGACTAACACGAAGAGGCATGTAAAAACAGAATAGTTATGGTGCGTTTCAGTTTCCACCACCCTAGAATAAGCTGATAATGTCTGTAGAAATGTACTTCAGTCAATCGATCTCTTACATTCATTCAAACTGAAATAAGTATTCTCTATGATACAATTTTCTGCTGTTATGAATTAAAATTTCTTTTTGGACAAACATTTTTGCATGGGAATCGGGACTATATTTTTTGGAATCAGATTAGCAAATGAGGCACCAGCATGATTTTAACTGACCAATCGGCCGAATGAGTATTGCATTATGGGTTACTACGAATACTACAGGAATTTTACGATTGTAAAAATAGGAAAATCTCATGGTAAATGAAAAGCGTTTTCAAAAGTATTTTATGCACATAATGACAAACAATTCATTTATTAAATAAACGGGGGAAGTCTAGGTTTCTGAAAGTCATACTGCAAAAGTCATTTCGTCTGTATCTATTCCTTTGTTGTACTATCGGTGCATGAATACAATTGCCAGGTGAATTCCCTGTCCGAACGCGTGATCACGAACGTAAACAAAGTTTTGTCAATTTAAATGCATAAGAGATGCTGCTCTTTTTCCTTTCCCTTGAAGCGCTGGTCTTCTGAACTAGACGCAACTTACATTTTATTAAACATTTTTTCCATTTAACAACACATTAAAAACACCCGTAACATCATTCAAAGTTTCTTATCTTTGTATTTTGTTCGTAAGAAAATTTTTTTCATTGTGCAGTCCATTAATATGATCGTAGATCGACCTGAACTACGCGTTCGAAGTAAAATGTAAACATTTGGCGTAAACGTTGCTATTCATTAAACGATTGGTCAGTTGCTCGTAGTAAAATGTTCTGTGCGCATTTATAACAATAGTCATATAAGACAAACAAAGGTTTGTCAGTGTAAATGATAATGCACATTTTTTACCAGCGAATCGGTCACTAGTGAGCTCTAATTTTCACAGAAAAGTATACGATATATTATTTAACATCTCCTCCTTTAGCCACCCTTTTTCTGTTGAAAATCATGAAAGTCTTTCAGAAAGGTCTGGAAATATTTATTACAGGACATGTTATATTTACTGCCAATTTCATTAATAAAACCGGTTCTACCCTATAACCTTTGAATAGATCAACCTAAACCACGTGTTTTGAATTTAAATCACAATAACATTAGTAGGGGTGGACAGAGGACGGACACCTTAAGATTGCATAAGCTCTTCTGGTCTCTGACCAGTAGAGCTTAAAATTAGTTTTCCAAGGAACTCATATTTCGCCTGCTTTTAACTTCTTTAAAGATGAAAATAAATCTATGAAAAGTCAGCGACTTTTATACTACTAGGATACATATTATTACATGCAAAAGAATCTAGCATATGGTAGTTCATAAATGCACATTCAAAAACAAAAACATCCATACATAGTATAGGACGGCGATAGAGTCTGTCAATTAAACTTAGATATATATGTTTTGTGTGACCTATTCTGGCTCTACTGGTACGAATTATCTTATCATTGTGTTCACATTGTGACATAAGTCGTTCCACATACTTTCGTACTTAACTTAGAAATATAGTTGTCGTACGATGTGTTTTGTATGTCAATGTGTTGCTGGTCTACTAGGTCGTACGGAAACTTCTCGTATCAGAATGGGGGCGAAGGCTGGACGCAGGGTCATCAGGCATATCCACACTGTCTGTGCTAAGCGGTTGCGATACGAAGGACATCAACTGGGGGTTAATGGAGATAATCTGGTGTATATCTTCGATGATATGTTGTTAAAAAGCAATCCTTCATCTTCCTTAAAAGTTCCTAATGAACCATGCGAAGCTCTCCCAATCCCAACTTTGATTCAAAACCGAGTAAAGAGAATTGATCCTAAAGCTACTCGTGGTCAGGATCCGAACAACAATGTTCAAATTACATATGTTGATGTACAAGACACTGATAAACGAAGCCAATCTATATATAGTGTATGTGAAATCACTAGGTGTAAGCGCCATCGCTTTGGTCGCAGACCTGATAAACCAAAAGGACCTAATCTACTAAACCTGGTTGTTATTAAAACAAAACTTGCTGATATCAACAACAACAAGGTTAGCGCAACACCCTTGCGTCTTTGAGCCTTAAACTGCAGGTCAAGTAAAACCAAATCATTTTCCATCAATGATTTCATTGTGTCAAGAAACATCGATATTCTTGTTTTGACTGAAACTTGGCCTGGCAGCGATACAGATAAATGTGTTATAGCAGAAATGACACCGGTTGGTTATTCAACTACTCACCTACCTAGGAAACATAAGAAGGGGGCGGACTAGCTATTATCTACAAACGAACCATTGATATACGACCTATCAAACCAAAAACCCAGTACACCCATTTCGAACACCTGGATTGTGTCATAGGGATGCCAAACTGCATAAGTTCTCGTTTGTTTGCCATTTATCGCCCTCCCCCATCAAAAGGGAATAATTTTCGAAATTCAACTTTCTTTGAAGAATGGTCAAAATATCTTGACAATCGGATTATTCGTATACTATATTACTTGGTGACCTAAACTTCCATCTCCATCGTCCCAGTTACACTGATTCAAAGACGTTCATGAAAATATTAAATGATCATGGACTTTGCCAAAGAGTGCATGGTGCGACTCATGTCCATGGTCATACCTTGGACGTCATGATTACTAGGGAGGACAGTTACATTCTTCTATCTGATCCGACGATCAGTGACCCAGTTTTGTGTGATAACAGAGGAAATCCTGCAGGAGACCATTATGCTGTTCATGCTCTGATACAAATCTTTAAACCAAAGCCTGAACGAAAAACTGTGTCTTTCGGGAAGTTAAGTGAGATTAAAATTGATGAAATTAAGAAAAACATTTCTTCATCAGTGAGTCGACAAAACATGGACATGCAGTTTGATGATTAGTGATGACATATAAAACCAGTCTTAAATGTATCCTTGACAGCCATGCACCTATTCAGACAAAAGAAATAATCATGCGACCAAAAACACCATGGTATAACGCCAACTTCAAAGCAGCCAAGCAGGCTCGTAGAAAAGCAGAGCGGAAAATGCGTGAAACTAACTTAACGATATACAAGCAAATCTACAGAAAATTGTGTACCGATTATTCAAAACTGCTGTTGCAATCGCAGCACGATTTCTACTCCACAAAGATATTAGAAATTGGACATGACCAAAAACAACTTTATAACCTAACTAACAATCTCACGGGGAAGGTTAAGGAGAATGTCTTTTCAGCACATGACAGCAAAGAGATGTTATCAAATAGGTGTTGTGAGTTTTTTACTGGAAAAATTTAAACCATCAGATCTGAACTTAGTAATTTAAGCAAGTTAATTAGTGAGGCACTAAAGGGTGATATTCAATAATATTCAATTCGGTTGGCAGGGTATGTTCACTCTTCCATGGCACCTGATCCGACCTCTGATGTTCTGGAGGTCCGTGTTTGCTCTGCTCCTTATTTGTATTGTTTTATGCAGCATTGGTTTGACTTTTGTCGTCATTTCCATATGTATCATTTATCATTATAAAATTATCATTTTACACTTATTAGGCCTAATACGTGTTTCAAAGTTTTTACACCAATTGTCACTCTACAAGATTCGTTATGAGATCCCAGTCCCGATGTATTTTCATAATATTTGAATATCAGTTTGTGTGGTTACTGAATATCATAGAGTTACATAGAACAGTAAGTATTATGAGCTCATAAACATGTATAAATGCATGTTAATTATCAACACCAGTCATAAAAATTAAAAAGTCTTAAGTTAAATTGATGAGTCCGGGGTTTTATTTGCAAAGTAGGTCATAGGTCAAGTAAATTGTAACGCTGGGGCCCGTTTCATCAAATGTCGTTAATTTAAGCCTTAACTTAGGTGTACTTCCGGGGCTTACGCCATAATTTAGTCGGGCGTAATTTGTGTTAAATTTCACTAAGTGGCTTATGTCTAGTCGTAAACGATATGCTTAGTCGCAGGACTAAGTCCTTGACAACGTTATATTGCGCAGGCACAAAAACATAAACACTATGTACGTATGAATAAATTTATCACCTCAAAGTACAGAATAACACAATTTTTTGATAAATGAATACTTGCACTGATTGAAACATGCATGGATTTATAGGGCCATTTAAGAGATGTGTATCCCATAAGAAATTGATTTTATTTTTTATTTATTCATTTATTTATTTATTTTGTTTTAACAATTCAATGATAACCCTTATGAATTAAAGTGAAGAGAAGGACCGTACAAGTATTTCAGTTTTAAGTAAGCTAAACTATTTATTTGGGAATTTTAATTACAGCCTCCCCCTCCCCCCTCTTCCCGAAATTTATACAGATTAATGACTTTGCCTTTGATAATCAATTTCATGATTCGATACATATTGATTCTACTGATAAATACTAATATTTAGTTTGAGACAGAATAACATTTTAATACTTTATTTTCATAGAAGTATATAGAAATGTATACTTGCAAGTTATGTAGGTAATCAATGACATCTTTCATACGAAATCATAAGTAAAATGAAGATGTTTTCTGCATCAAATTTTGTTTGAGAAAAATCATTTTTAGGAATAATTCATTTCTTGAACTGTACTGTGTATATTTTACTTAATTACATCGATATGATAAAAGTAATAAATTAACTAGTGCTAATTGTAACGGGAACCGTTACAGATGTTCCCCAAACGCTCCCCAACTCCCTTTTAGTGCCATATTCCTGTAAGTTTCATTAAAATAGACAGAATCTATGCATTTAAGACTTAAACAACATTGCATGAGCGTAATGACTATATCATCTTGTCTACACTATTTTACTCATTGCACGTGCACGCACGTGCATGATGACCATACCTTCTTGTAGGAGTCCATTATGCCTGTCTATGTTCTTAATCCCATCTTGTTTGGTTGAAAAACAAGGGATTTATAGCCATTTTAAAGTTTAAGCCAATCAGATTGTAGCGCACGTACATGCGCGTGTTTTCGTGACAATTGCTATATATCATATTGTAGGACATCCTAAAGTATGCCTATGTTTTAAATTTCATAGCATTTCATCAAAAAACAGAAAAGATATTGAGATTTTTGTTTCAGCCAATCAGAGCAAAGTGCACGTGCACGCACGTGCATGCATGTAAATGCTGACCATACCATATTGTAGGAGTCCTTTATGTCTATCTATGTTCTAAATCCCATCATGTTTGGTTGGAAACCAAGGGAGTTATAGTCATTTAAAGTTTCAGCCAATCAGATTGCAGCGCACGTGCATGCACGTGATTTCACGAAAATTTTTATATATCATATTGTAGGGAATCCTAATGTATGACTATGTTATAAATTTCAAAGCATTTCATCGAAAAACAAAAAAGATATTGAGGATTTTGTTTCAGCCAATCAGAGCAAAGCGCACGTGCATGCGCGTGAGTTCATGCAAATTTGACCATGTAATCATATCTATACATCTTATATATCCTTATATAATGAGTTTCAAAACATTTCATCAAAAAATATAGAAGTTACATCCATATTAAATATATCAGTCAATTCACTCATTTCACGCGCACGCACGTGCATGCGTATGCGCCCAAAATGACCTTCGTTCCGCACACCTACACTACACACCTATTAACCCTAAAAAGGTTTTAGCTCAGTTGGGTGAACAGTTTCTGAGAACACTCGCGGACAAAAAAAGTACAGGAGAAGAAATAAGAAAAAAAAAAACTAGTGCTAATTGTAACGGGGACCGTTACAGATGTTCCCCAAACGCTCCCCAACTCCCTTTTGGTGCCATATATTCCCTGGAAGCTTCATTAAATAAAACAAACTCGATGCATTTGAAACTTAAAAACGTTTACCCAGAAGTGTACAAAGTTCATTCAAATTTTAGCATTGTACGCGTGCGCATGTGAATGCATGTGCGTAATGACCATATCATCTTGTCTACACAATCTATATATATTCTAATATACTTAATAGTAAAGTATTTAATCCAAAAGTATTAAAAAGATACGCTCATTCAAGTGTTTTTTTGATTTTGCTCATTTCACGTGCACGCACGTGCAGACATGAGCATGGTGACCATACCTTTTTGTTACATCTATCTATGTTCTAAATCCCACCCCGTTTGGTTGAAAACCAAGGGAGTTATAGCTGTTTAAAGTTTCAGCCAATCAGAATGCAGCGCACGTACATGCACGTGTATGCATGTGCATGGTGACCATATTTTCTTGTAGTAGTCCAGTATATCTATCTATGTTCCAAATACCATCCTGTTTGGTTGAAAATCAAGGGAGTTATAGCTATTTAAAGTTTAAGCCAATCAGATTGCCGCGCACGTGCATGCACGTGTTTTCATGATAATTGCTATATATCACGTTGTAGGATATCCTAATGCATGGCTATTTTCAAAATTTCAAAAGATTTCGTCAAAAAACGAGAAAGATATTGAGACTTTAGTTTTAGCCAATCAGAGCAAAGCGCACGTGCATGCGCGTGAGATTTTGCTATTTTGACCATGTCATATTGTCTATGCTACTAATATATCCTTATATTATAAGTTTCAAAGCATTTCATCAAAAATTTAAAAAGTTACGCCTATATCAAGTAAATCAGTCATTCCACATGTTGCACGTGCACGCTCTTGCAAGCACGTGCGCGCAAAATGACCTTCATTCCGCAAATCTACATAACATGTCTACTGACCCTAAAAACATTTCACCTTAGTCAGATGTATAGTTTACGAGATCATTCCCGGACAAAAAAGTACCCAGGAAGAAGAAGAAAAATAATAATAATAATAATAAGAAACAGAGTAAAAACAATATGTTCCCCAACTTCGTTTGGGGAACATAATAATAATAATAATAACTAGAGCAAAGCTCGTTGCAAAGCAACGAGTAGGTCTTCCGTCCTGTTTTGACCGGAAGTGACGTCAACAAAGAAAGCAATGAGTTAAATCGTCTCCAGTGACTTTATAATTTCAATTATGCATCAAAACCTTCAAAACTTAGCTATTTTAGGCTACTTCCGGTTTGACCGGAAGTGATGTCGACGGACGGAAAATTAGGTTTTAAGCTTCCAGTGACATTTGTTACCCCAAAACACGTCAAAAGGGCAGAAATACGCAATTTCCTACGACTTCCGGTTTGACCGGAAGTGACGTCGACGGACGCATTTTGACGACTTTAATAGATTTATCTTGACATTTTCAACAACTTTGCTTCTTTGACGTATTACAAATTCTCAATACTTTTTGAGATATAAAGGAAAAACTTTCGGCCCCCCTAGACCCTTTATTTTAGGGGCCAGCCCTTTTTTTGAGATATCATTTGAAAGATCTTAAAATTTTACACTTCTTTTGTTCTACATGTCTAAACAAAATATTTCGAGGTAAAAAGTTATCGTAGAAAAGGTGTTAAAAATTTTGAAATTCTTAATAGGACTATTTTCGGGCCATAGCGAGCGTCGGCACTTCGTACTTCCGGTAGTTGTGATATACAAAAGGCACTTCTCCAAAGGTTGATCTAGCATTCCTGAAAATTTCACACTTCTATCTTTAATGGTTTTTGAGAACATTGCCGGACAAAGTGACCCTCTAAAAATGACAAAATCGCAGAAATCTCCGAACCGGAAGTGACGTCATCAAAACAAAAAAATATATACCTAGATTTTTTGATGGTCTATCAGTCCTGAAAGTTTCATAAAAATCGATCGAGCCGTTTTCGAGAACTCGCGTTCACAAAATATGTAAGAAAAAAAATCATAAAAACTGTGGAAAAGAAACCTAAGAATAACAGAAAGGTCTTCCGCTGAAGACGGAAGACCTTAATAATAATAAGAAACAGAGTAAAAACAATATGTTCCCAAACTCCGTTTGGGGAACATAAATATTCTCCCCATTTAAAGATTTTTTATTGTCTATGAGACCCCCCTTTCCTGGTTCCGTCATAGATTCGCTGGGGACTTCCCTTAACTTAATATTTCCAAATCTTAAAAAATGACAAAACGAACAAAACAATCAGCAGTAAATAATTCTTAATAACAATATTGTTAATAGCAATAACCAAAAATGTCTCTTTATTTTCATCAAGTTGTAAATAAGATTTTTGAGTTTTATTGCTTGCTGGCTTTACAATTTGTATTAATTCTTTCCCCCTTTTTACGTTTAACGGAATCGGCCCGGCTTTGCCGAAATATCTCGGTCAGTTTACGGAGATGACGGAGCATAGCCGTGGTAGGGCTAATACCAGTAAAAAGCTGATGGAAAAATACAAAAATCAAAAAATTCAAAAGAATAATACGACTTCAGAGATGTATATCAGTTTACTGTTTAAGGTTGTTGCTAAAGACTGTAAGCATTTTTAAAATGCTCTACTTGTTGTTGATGTTTACGATTCACCTGGTGCGTTCAATCGTCACAGTCTGCTTATCACAACTGCACGGACTGACAATATATTGTGTGTTTGTTTTTCTTTCGAACATATCTACTCTGAATTTTCTGGATTATAGTATTAATATTTTTCATTTATACACAACGAGATTGCAATTGTAAAGACGAATAATGACCCCCATCGAATAATGACCGGAGGTCATTTGTCGACAGCGAAAAATAACCCCCGGTCAATATTCTACGGCGAAAAATGACCTCCGTTCATTATTCGACGTCAAAAAATGACCCTTTTGCCCGTAGAAGAAGTGTCACCACCCTAAAAATCTGCAGAACCCACGTGAAGAAAAATGACCCCCGTAGCAAAATGACTACCTGTGGATTAAAGCTGAAATTTTTAGGGGGCAAAAAAAAATTAGATAAAAAAGCATATTGGCCAAAATGCTCACCTGACCTAATTGGGAATAAATTGATGATATGTTGATTTCATAATATTATACAATTATAGCTATTTTTTAAGGTCAATGCGATGATTCAGAATCTAAAGGAGTAAATGATTTATCGAACCTAAAGGGTTAGGTAAACGTTGTTTTTCAATAGTGGAAATCATCGTACTGACAGAAAAACTCAGCAGTATTATATATTATTATATCCTCCGTCTGAAAAGCGAGAGGGTATATAGTGATCGGGATGTCCGTCTGTTCGTCTATTACGCTTTGGGGTATCCATCTCTTATCCGCAACTCCTCTTATATTTAAAATATGTGTTTGTGAAACAGCTATGCCCCTGTATGGCATTATAGCGAAGATTAAACTTTCAATTTAAATATATTGGTACCCAAAGTAGGGTCTTCTCACAAGAAATACACTTGCAAAATAGGAAAGCCCTAGCACCACTTGTTCAAAAGTAATGGCTAAGGATAAGTTTTCGAAAGGTAGGTCAAACTCAAAGGTCAAAGGGTCAAAGTTGATGGTTTCATAAGAAAGGTTTAATGTAACGAGGATTACATATGTGAAGTACATGTATGAAAACCCCAGCCCTTACCGTTTAAAAGTTATGGCCAAGGTTAAAGTTTTTGCGGACAAACAGAACGCCAGATAAACAGACATACAGACGGACACGATAAAATTATCTACATATCAATGGAGTCAGTAATGAAAAAAAAAATTATAATCATAATTTCATCTCCAGCGTGCATTTGATCCATTTACATGTTCATTCTTTGATTTCCTAGGTTTGCTCCTTTATCAGAGAAATGAAGATTAATTGATTGATTGTTAATTGCTTAAAACTGATTTTTCAATATTTCGGCAGAGAGAAATGAGGAACTTTATTACCCCTACGTGCTAAGAAGAACAAAGATCAAATCTATTCGAACAAATGCATGAATTACTCAAAGGAAGAACATTATAATATACGGCATATTTATGCGCCCGAATCGATAGATCCGAGGCGTATATTGTTTTTATCCTGTCTGTTTATCTGTTTGTCTGCTGAAAACTTTAACCTTCGCCATAACTTTTGAACCTTGAGATATATACTTCGTATTTGGTATGCATACTCTACTAATAAAGTTCTTTTATAAGACACCAAGGTCAATGACCTCCTGACCTTGACTGTGACCTACATGTTGAAAATAGCTTTTACAAACTTTTGCCTCAACTTTCAAAGCATAGAAGATAGAGACTTCGTATTTGATTGATTGTATATTGTTTAACGTCCCTCTTGAGAATTTTTCACTCATATGGAGACGTCACCGATGCCGGTGAAAGGCTTCAAATTTAGACCTATACTCGGCACTCAGGGCCATTGAGCAGTGAGGGTTCTTTATCGTGCCAACGCCTACCGTGACACGGGACCTACGTTTCTAAGGTCATATCCGAAAGACCCATGACTTTCACTTCTAGTGCCGAGCGCTTGGCGAAGGAACAGTCACTACCTATGTTTACGTCTTAGGTATGACGCGGCGCCGCGATCGAGAATCGAACCCGGGCCTCCCGATCACGAAGCGAACGCTCTACCACTAGGCTTACTTCACTAGTAAAGCTCATACAAATGACACCAAAGTCATTAATTGACCTTGTGAACTTGACTGTGACCTTAATGCTAAAAATAGTTATTTTCGAACTTTTGCCATACATTTTGAATCATAGGAGAAATTCTTATTTGGTATGCATACTCCACTACTTAAGTTTTTTTTCAAATAACATTAACATCAATGACCTTGTTACCTTGACTGTGACCTATATGCTAAAAATGCTAAAAATAATTTTGTAATTTTGATGCCACCGGGCGCATAGTGTTTCACAAACACATCTTGTTTTCCCTTTCGCCTGTTATTAATTTTGTATTACTCTAAAGGGGGTCATTTTTCAATGGGAGTCAATTTTTTATAGGACTTACATATAAAATAATGACCCCTAGGACTCTTTTTCTACATAAAATGATTTTTTTTCTACAAGTTGGGGGTCATTTTTTGTCGTTAAAAAATGACCCCCAGTATTATTCGATGGGGGTCATTATTCGTCTTTACACCACTTTTCCAAGGGATTAAGAATAGAATTAATTTGTGACAGAGCAAGAATGTGTCAATCAATCCAGCCAAATAATTTGAAATTCTAATATACTGAAAGGAAAAAGAAACACATAATAAACTTTTAAATAAAATTAAAACTTTTATTTCCAATATATTTTCCGGTATTGTTATCAAACATTTTAATTTAACTTTAAACAACAAGTAAGCGAGATCTTGTATGACTTTGACTGATAATTCCTGAGTTATTGAAATTGATATGTCGATACCCCCCAAAATTAAAATAAAAATTCTCATCATCTCCCTTGCGCATCAGTTACAGCCTTGATTTTCTTGTGCAACGAGTTCACCAGAGCATTTATCTTTCTAAAGGATTATCTTTCAAGCCTTCCAACGGTAGTCTTAATGGTTGAGAGTAGCTGTATTATTCCAAAGCCAACATATCCCCCCGCCCAATGAATCCCATGAATTTTCGGTTTAGGATAGAATTTACAGAATCTAGCTGATTTGGTACACGTGGATGTTTGTAAGGAAGTATTGACAAACACTGGCTACATTTTCTCAGCGTGAACATGTACGCATACGACGCGTACGTGCGCGTAAGAGAGTAAAATCGACGTAAATCGACGTAAAGTTGCCAAGCTTGCGTACCAAATTAGAGCAGAGAGTTTCTGTCAGTATTAGGGTAAAAATATGAGTAGGATTGCCTGCCGTAAAAATATCGGTTTTAGTGATAATGACTTGAAAATAACCGAGGTAGCATGATGAAAAACCTTATCTTGATGTGACTTTGTTAAGCGCCAACGTCAACCTCATGGTTGGTTGGAAACCTTTTAAGCTACTTTTTGACAACCGAAAAATCTTTTTTGGCTGAAAAGTTAAAAACAAATTGCACATGTAACTTCCATCAGCCATACCATGATTGTAAGAAAATTATACTGACTGCAAATATCGGAAAACGATGTCTATAACTCTAATGCATATCTTGGCACTTCAAAATTTGATCACAAAATTGTCATCATCAAGATGCACGTGTATTTGGCTTTTTATCACTTCCCCTACGTAACACCATACATTTCATGGTTGATTAATTTTGACCAGAGATTTTAGTGCACAGTAACCAAAATACACATCTGACCAATTATCATAATTTTCGGCCACATAGAAAAATATTTTTCGCTTTTATGCTATTATGCGTTTCTTTTTCCTTTCAGTATATCTTTTATATAAAATAAGATTTTTAATTCATTTTTGTGTGAAATGCTATTAAAATATATAAGTCGTAATATCATAGCGACAATAATAACTTCAAATCTGTGTCTAAGTACAATTTAATGAAATGCAACTCTTCGTGCTAGTCCCGACTTTACGCCGGCCTAGCGTAGAGCTACGACGGGGCGTACGACCTTTGATGAAATAGTCCATGAGCCACTGGGGGTGGTCGGTACCATTTTGGGTGAATAAACTTGATAGTGATATTTGGTAAGGTATACCCCTAACTAGTGAGAAAATGCATGATAGCACCAAATCTGTTGTGGCTTCAATGCTGGAGACACAGTTATTGCCCTTTATTTGCTCAAATTAGGTATTTTGAGCTAAACATATTTGCAACCTGCAAAGTATTTGTCATACGGTTGCCAACCGTGATAGAAAGCTCTTCCAGAATTACTCCGAGCTATGATAAACATATTAAAAGTGCATTAACTGAGTTACTAGCCATGATTCTTAAAAAATGCATATTTTCACCACTTTTATTCAACAATTACATGTACCTCAAAAATTTGTATAGAGAAAGAGATAAGTATCATAACAAAAATTGCACTAAAATAAGATTGTAAAGTGTTTCTGTGAATCTGCGCACTATTCAGCTTACTAGAGAGATAACAGATGCGTCTGAACCACTAGGGTGACCTTTTGACCAGAACGATTCCCAGAATATACCATTCATTAGAATGCGGTTGTTTACTCTGAAGATGTATTTGGTCAGGAGGAAGAAGCAACCAAGGAGATTGGGGGTGATCAGAGTTCAGGTGTTTGAAAAAATTATCAACAGAAAATAATATTTCAAGATTATGCAAAAGATTGGTAATTATTTTAAAAGTGTATTAGAAAATTAAAAAGTACTGAAGGTCAGAATAAAAGTAATTAGAAATTCAAATTCAGATTAAAAATAATTGTTGCAATTTTAAAAGAAATACTAAAATGCACAGGGGTATAAATGTAACTTAGTGAGACAAATTCGGCATTGGAACGCTGGATTTTGTCTCTTGCTGGTTGCATTTATACAGGTAAGATTATTTTGTAGACTTGCGCGCGTTTTGGTAAAAAATTATTAAATTTTCACATGGCTAATTTTATTTACAGGTTCAATGTTTTATATCATAAGTATTTATGTTTATAATAATGTTTATTATCTTGTGTAAAATTATTTATTGTAATTATAGATATTGAAATGGATTGTTTAATTTAATAAAGAGTAGATCACGGTGGATTTTGTCTCTTTCTGGTTGCATTTATACAGGTTGGGTAACATCGCCACTCCCCATAATCTGTAATGCGCTAGACATGCAGAAAGATAGGAGAATAAATAAATCCGAAGGAGATAAGATGCAAACTGGAACATTCTGAACCTGATGAACTTTGTCTGGACAGAACCAGGGAATTGGAGGAAGGTTTTCCCTGGCCCTTGACACCTCTCACATGCTAAAAGCGCAGATCGATCCCGGAGTTAACAATCAGATCCAGTAACCAGACAAAATGATATTAAACCCCAAAAACAAGTTCCAAAATATCCCAAACAACAAACCTTCATATTTCCGACAAATGAACCTTTTTTATTTTATGAAAAGTGGTGGAAAATCCGGGTAACGCACATATATTAGTTTAGTTATTCGTCCGTCGGTGATGACGATGACCACTGTCTCATTTCATGGGGGAGGGGGGTGACCTGGACGGTGGGTGCGGAGGTAACTGGTCAGGCCGATCCTCGCACAAGCAGATGATGGAGTTTTTCGACTAGAGCTATGCCCCTTCTTTGTAAATCTAAGCTGGCCAGGTGCTTTGCCAGTTAACAACAGACTAATTGCTTTCTGGATCCCATCCAACGTGGGAACGGCATCCAGTGACTGGTTGATGGGAACCTGGGCAGTCTGTTGATGGCTTCGTTGTCGATGGTAGAAGGGCGGTTCAGAACGCCATTGAAATGTTCCGCCCACCTGTCGAGTATATTTCCCTTCTCTGTGATGAGTGTTAACCCGTCATCACTGAGGAGAGGGAATGAACCTGATTGATTTGGCCCGTAGACTTCCACAAGTCCACAGTGAAAGTTCTTCCTTGGCCTGTTAAGAGATTCGGCGTAGCGTTGGATCTCGTCAGCTTTGGCATTCAGCTAGGAATCCTGCATATCCCGAAGATTTTGCTGTACTATGCTGCAAGCGTTCCTCAGAGTGTCTTTTTGGCTGGGGAGGTCTATATGAGCCTTGTAAGCGCAATGTTTGTCCTCTAGAAGCTGTGTGATCTCGGCGCGATTCTCATCAAACCAGTCTTTGTGTGTTTTTTGTTGGTGGAGGACCCAAGACACTCGAAGGCTGTATTGTACACTGTATTACGAAGTGTGTTCCGTGCTGCTTCCACGTCGTGGTCATCCAGCACGGTGGAATTCAGGGGTTCTTCCAGGGGTGTCAGCAAATAAATGAGAGGTGGAAGGCAACTTGAGCTTACCACCGTTGAGACGTTTTGAAGCTTTAGTCTCCTGAGGACGTATCCTGAGTTTGATCCGGAAGTTGAGAGATGAAGTTCAGAGACTGTGAGACGATGATCTGTCCAGCACTCCATGCTGCACATAGCTTTGGTGAACAAACGAACTGTCTGTGTGTCTTTCTTCCTGACAATGACGTAGTCCTGATCCTTGTTTCTTCTTGTTCTCTTTGTTATTTCGACAGCATGTGTAGGGTCCCTATCAGCCACAGTAAACTGGATAGGGAAAGGTGGAGCAGGCAACGTTGGGGATACCTTTTATAATCCGCTGCATTTGCTATGGAGGTGAGCAGTGCGCTCCTCAAGAAGGCTATTCAGTAGCACAGGTGACTGCCAAACTCAAACGCTACTTCTTCGGTGAAGAACGACCATATAGCCTGTGCCGCCTGTGTGCAGGTCCGCGACTTCCGACTTCCAGTGATCTCGCACCTGTCACATTCGTCGCTCGCCTGTCGCCACAGGGCTTTTGGGTGGATGATAGAAGGGATGGAAGGTGATCATTGACTTGCGCGATGAGTTTGATTAAAATGAAGAAAGGTTTCGCGTCGCTGACCTCACTCTCTTGCCCGCAACCATCTAGATCCAGTGGCAAGACAGATGTCAGGACGTCTGGAGATGAAGACAGATGCACCGGATGACCAAGACGTGCTATATGTGCCTGCTTCTTGCTCCAACCATTCAGCGGTGTTTGCTGTGACCGCCTTCTTTTCCATTGAACAATGACGGTTTCCTCCGCAGAGTCCGCCGGTGCAGTCTTTACATGCGTTATAGGTAGGCAAGCCCTCAATCAATAGGGTTTGAGACCCGTCAGCGCTTTGTTTAGAGAGTGCTCTCCTAAAGGGATCTCCCTTAAGAGTGTACGGGTTCCTTCTACCCGGACTAGTGGAGGGAAAGGGCGTCAGGACATTACAGGTCGAGAAACACAGCCCACTTCCCACAAAACACATATGATTGTGCACATATGTTGCTTTATTTTGATGTCAAAAATATATAATATATTACACGTTTAACTTAGATGACTATATAACTGTTCATTATCACCATGGTTTAGAAGGCTCTACTTGAGATCTGACATATTCACAATATCTTTGTTAAGTAAATAAAGAATATACGCTCAGGGTAAATCAAGGTAATTTTCCTTCAATTTTCATTTTTAGGATAGGGATAAAGATTTACTATGAAATCAATTTATATATATATATATGTTACTGAAATAATGTTTTGAAATACTAATACGTGATAAAAATTCTTTTAATAAAATGACCATGCAATATGTTTTTGGTGTGAAAATTGTCACAGTAGTAATTTCTTTCCATTGATCAAAATTTCAAAATTGCGTATTCCACTTTCATGATCAAGGGTAGAATTATATTCCTGTATAATTCAGACGGCTCATTACAGAGCCAAGTTTGAATAATAACTGAACAGGGTAATAGTATGGTCTGTATTCTAAAGAATTTTAAAGAAAATGCCATCCGAAATAAGATAGAAATTGCGTATTGAACAAGAGGCCCATGGGCCACATCGCTCACCTGAGCACTAAGGGTAGGAAAAAGTAGAAAATGGCTTTTTATTGTAAAGTTTAAATCCAAAAGTAGTCCCATGACCAATCATGGATTTGCTATTTGTAAGAAAATGATTTTTAAAGAATTTTCCTATATAATCTTTCAAAACTTTTGTCGGCCATTTTGGCCCCACCCTACCCATGGGGGTCATGCTTTGAACAAATTTGAATCTACACTACTTGAGCATGCTTCCATATATATATATATGATGAATTATGGCTTTGTTATTCTTGAGAAGAAGATTTTTAAAGAATTTCCCTATATATTTCTATGTAAAACTTTGGTCGGCCATTTTGGCCCCGCCCTACCCCTGGGGGTCATGATTTGAACAAACTTGAATCTACACTACTTGAGCATGCTTCCATATAAATATGATGAATTATGGCTTTGTCATTCTTGAGAAGAAGATGTTTAAAGAATTTTCCTATATATTTCTTTGTTAAACTTTGGTCGGCCATTTTGGCCCCGCCCTACCCCCGGGGGTCATGATTTGAACAAACTTGAAACTACACTACCTGAGCATGCTTCCATATATATATGATGAATTATGGCTTTGTCATTCTTGAGAAGAAGATTTTTAAAGAAATTTCCTATATATTTCTATGTAAAACTTTGGTCGGCCATTTTGGCCCCGCCCTACCCCTGGGGGTCATGATTTGAACAAACTTGAAACTGCACTACCTGAGCATGCTTCCATATAAATATCATGAATCATGGCTTTGTCATTCTTGAGAAGAAGATGTTTAAAGAATTTTCCTATATATTTCTATGTAAAACTTTGGTCGGCCATTTGGCCCCGCCCTACCCCCGAGGGTCATGATTTGAACAAACTTGAATCTACACTACCTGAGGATGTTTCCCCATAAGTTTCATCTTTCCTGGCACAGTGGTTCTTGAGAAGAAGATTTTTAAAATATGCCACCAAATTTTCATTAATTCCCAATTATCTCCCCTTGAATGAGGGCGTGGCCCTTCATTTGAACAAATTTGAATCCCCTTCACCCAAGGATACTTTGTGGCAAGTTTGGTTGAAATTGGCCCAGCGGTTCTTGAGAAGAAGTCGAAAATGTGAAAAGTTTACAGACAGACGGACAGACGGACAGACAGCTAGACAGACAGACGGACAGACAGACGGACGCCGGACAAAATGTGATCAGAAAAGCTCACTTGAGCTTTCAGCTCAGGTGAGCTAAAAACCAACCTTCTTCTTTCAAAGTCACAGATGAGAGAACGAACAAGTTGGGTTGGTGTATATAAACAGTTAATACACCATTAAAGCCACAATCATTTGAATGCTATCATACATTTTCTTAACGTAGAGATGCATGTCCTTCAAAAATTAACTATGAAAATTATTCACCCGAGATGGTACCGATACCGAAAAATTCATGGCCTGGCTCATGGACTAAAACGGGGCCCTGGTGTTTTTTATAATGTTTTATGGCAATCAGTGCACATGCTGATTAGCATAGAATTATACCTTAAAAGTCAAAAATACGCTGCACATTGGCACATTTAACCTTTTAGTAAAGTAAGTCAAAGGACGAAGTCAGGGGTCACGAGGTCAGTAACTTTTGCAGTTTACAAATACCATAGTGTCAACCAATAAATGTGTAATATATCAACTCAATATCTCTAACAATTCTTGAGATACAAGGTGTGACAGACGAACAGACAGACGGAAGGACAGGCAGACAGACACACACCGGGTTAAGTCATTCCTTATTTCTGCAGTGCTTTGCAATTCATAGCAATTGTAAGGCTATTGTTGCGACACAGCAATAGCCTTACAATTGCTATGAGACAGGCCAAAATAAGACACAAGGTTATATTTGCTAACAAGGTTTTCAAGGTTTTTAGAGGTCCGTATAAGCTTCGCTCCCGTTTTCCATTGCTTGGTATGACAGTATGTTATCTACATATTTCATAATGTCTGAGAAACATGCTTTAGAAGCATGTATACAGAAATCTAAAGGTTAGTGCAAAAATATCCAGAGTTAAAGTGGCATTACATAAATATGAAAATTTGACAATGGAAAAATAAGTCATCACGCTTACCATAAATTTTGTGTAAGATTATCATAAACGTCTATTTTTTAAAGAATCCAAAAATGAATTAAACTAACAGTTATATCAGATTCTTATTTTTTTTTACGAGTTCCATTGGATATTTTATATCAACCTACGAATTAAAATGAATAGTATCAAGTCATATAACGCCGTCGATATATCTACATCTTGAACTGAATGTCACATGAAGAAATTTCTTTTCATTAAAATGTTTTTGAAAATTCTGGTTGATATGATAAAAAAAAAATAGGTCTGGTTGTAATTAGTACTTTTTTGAAATCGATTTTTTAGGGACTTCACCAATAAAAACTACACGTAGTTACTCAGAAACAAAAGCATCAATAATAGCAAATTCGGATAACTTGCTTGTATAATTAGAGTCTTTTAGCAAAAATATTAGTAGATGACAAAGGAATTAAATTTACTTTTTGATAGTAAAATAAGTAATACATTACTTTAACTGGATATCATTGGATAGATTTAAAAAAAAAAAAAATAATAATCATGTATGAATATACAAGTAACTAGAACCGAGCTCGTTGCAAAGCAACGAGTAGGTTTTCCGTCCTGTTTGACCGGAAGTAACTTTCATTTTGAAAAAAAAGAGTAATAAAGTCCAAAAATGGGTTAATCCTCCAAATCTATGTTTAGTATAGCAAAATTAAGCCATTCTTTGGTACTTCCGCTTTGACCGGAAGTGACGACGACGGACGGAAAATTACTATTTAGCTTCTAGTGAGACATGTACCCAAAAACCTGTCAAAAACGGCAAAAATATGCATTTTCTGACTACTTCCGGTTCGACCGGAAGTGACGTCGCCGGACGTATTTTGACGACCGCATAAGATGAAGCTTAATATTTTGAACAACTTTGCTTCTTTGATGCATAACAAATTCTCAATACTTTTTAAAATATCTGTAAAACATTTTGGCCCCTCTAGGTCCCTTAATTTAGGGGTCGGCCATTTTTTCGACATATCATTTGAAAGATCTTCTAATTCTGATCAAATTATGTTCAATATACTTTAACAAAATATTTTTAGTTTAGAAGATAAAAAGAAAAAAAATGAGTTATTTTTGGTTCTTTTAAGCGTTCTAATTTTTGACCCCCTACATAGCGCCATTTTGAATTGAGAAATCGAAAAACAAAAACCGATGTGCACAACTTCAATCCTTCTTTTATCTAAAATCAGTAGAATTTCTGCTCCAGCTTTAGCCGTCTCTGAGCCTTTGTCTGGAAACGAAAGCCTATAAATTTTCCTTTAAAGGGAAATAACTCAAAACCGGAAGTGGCTTTTTGAAATTTTAGACAGCATTCTGATAGAGTTTATTAACGTCTATAATGTCTGATAATTTGAGCGAAATCCGTTGAGAAATATGAGCGAGATATGAGGCCTCAAAGTTGCGGTCTAGGAAGCAGAAGGAAACAAGATGTGTTTGTGAAACACTGATGCCCCTGTATGGCAACATAGCGAAGGTTAGGCTTTCTCAAATGCAGATGAAATAAAACCAAAGTTAGGCCTTTTCACAAGAAATGGGAAATATAACACGCTAGGTACACCTGTTCCTGGGTTATGACCAAGGTTAACATTTTATAATACAGGACAAACTGCATGTCAAGGTGAAAGGGTCAAGGTTGTTGAGTTCTAAAGAAAGGCTTTGTCTCAAAGATTGCGTATGGGAAGTATGAAAGCGCTGGCAATTACCGTTCAAAAGTTATGGTCAAGGTTAAAGTTTGTAAAAAGTAAGTCAAACTCCAAGGTCAAGGTCAAAGGGTCAAGATTCTTGATATCCAATGAAAGGTCTTGTCACAAGGATTACACATGTGAAATATGAAAGCTCTAGCCCCTACTGTTCAAAAGTTATGGTCAAGGTTATTTTTTGTAAAAAGTTAGTCAAACTCCAAGGTCAGGGTCAAAGGGTCAAGATTCTTGATATCCAATGAAAGGTCTTGTCACAAGGATTACACATGTGAAATATGAAAGCTCTAGCCCATACTGTTCAAAAGTTATGGTCATGGTTAATGTTTGTAAAAAGTAAGTCAAACTCCAAGTTCAAGGTTCTTGATATCAAATATAAAGGTCTTGCCACAATGATTAAATTTGCGAAGTATGAATGTCATAGCCCGAACCTTTCAAAAATTATGGTCAATGTTGTATTTTTAAAAGTTGGTCAAACTCCAAGGTCAAGGTCAAAGGGTCTATCCAATGAAATATCTTTTCATCAGGATTATATATTTGAAGAATGAAAGCAGTAGTACTTATTGTTCAAAAGTAATAGCCAAGGTTAAAGTTTTTTCATAGGTACGGAAATCTCCAAGGTCAAGGTCATAAGGTTAAGGATGTTGGTATCGAATGAAAGGTCTTACCACAAAGAATACATACGTGAAATATAAATGTCCTGGTATCTCTTGTTCAAAAGATTTGGAAAAAGTAAAAGTTCAAAATATTTGTGTTTAAGTGGGTCAAACTCCAAGGTCAAGGTCAAAAGGTCAAATTTGGTGATACTCAGAAAGTCTGGTCACAAGGAAAACACATGTGATATATGAATGTCATAGCTCCACTAAATCAAAAGTTATAAGCAAGGTTAAAGTGTTTGCGGACAAACAGACAAGCAGACAGAGAGACAGACAGACAGAGAATACATACGTGAAATATAAATGTCCTGGTATCTCTTGTTCAAAAGATTTGGACGGACACGACAAAAACAATATGCCCCCGAAACTTCGTTTACGTGGGCATAAAAAAGAATAATAATATTTACCAAA
Organism: Saccostrea cuccullata; assembly: GCF_032062105.1. Taxonomy (NCBI): domain Eukaryota; kingdom Metazoa; phylum Mollusca; class Bivalvia; order Ostreida; family Ostreidae; genus Saccostrea; species Saccostrea cuccullata. Next base: position 27,750 of record NW_026936068.1, on the reverse strand, counting down.
AGAATCAGTAGAAGGTCTTACGTTGGAAACGGAAGACCTAAATGAAATTTTCCTCTTTATTTAGACAGGAATTGCTAGAAGTCGAGAAAAATAAAATGAAACAACCTTAATTCGTATTAAAATAATTGGATTTACTTATCTAAAAAAAAAAATTTAAATTTTCAAACTCAAATGATCTATACTATATGCAACTATAAATAACTTATTTACTAAATTACACAGTACTTAAGCAATATGGTATGGAGTGGCTACATAGAGACAGACAAACAGACAGACAGAAAGAAAGACAGACAGACTGACGGACACGACAAAAACTATATGCCCCCGAAACTTCGTTTACGGGGGCATAAAAAAGAACAAGATGTGTTTGTGAAACACAGATGCCCCCGTATGGCAACATAGTAAAAATTAAACTTTTTTAAAATGCAAATTTAATTAATTGGTAACAAAAGTAGGGTATTCTCACTGGAAAACAATTGTGAAATTTGAAAATAAGCCAATGTTTAAGTTTTTTCAATAAGTACAAAACTTTCCAAGGTCAAGGTCAAAAGGTCAATGTAATTGGTATCAAATGAAAGCTCTTGCAACATAGAATACTTATGGAAAGTATGGAAGCCCTAGCCCTTACCGTTCAGATGTTATGGCCAAGACAAATTTTTTTTAAAGTAGGTCAAACTCCAAGGTCATAGAGTCAAAGTTCTTGTTATCAAATGAAAGGTCTTGTCACAAGAGTTAAATATGTAAAGTATGAAAGCAATAGCCCTAACTATTTAAAAGTTAGGTCAATGTTTGCATTTTTTAAAGAAGGCCAGTATCAAAGGTCATGGTCAAAGGGTCAAAATTCTTGGTATCCAATAAAGGGTCTTCTCACAAGGATTACGCATATCAAGTGTGAAAGCCCTATCCCTTACCGTTCAAAAGTTATGGCCAAGGTTAAAGTTTTTTCACAAGTAAGGAAATCTACAAGGTCAAGGTCAAAGGGTCAAGGTTGTTGGTATCCAGTGAAAGGTCTTTCAACAAACATTATATATATGAAGTATAAATGTCCTGGTGTCTACTGTTCAAAAGTTATGGTCAACGTTCAATTTCTTAAAAAGTAGGTCAAACTCCAAGGTCAAGGTCAAAGGGTCAAAGTTATTGTTATGAAATGAAAGGTCTTGTCACAAAGATCAAAAATGTAAAGTATGAAAGCACTAGCCCTAATCTTTAAAAGTTAGGGTCAAGTTTTGCTTTTTTAAAGTAGGTCAATCTCAAAGGTCAAGGTCAAAGAGTCAAAAATCTTGGTATCCAATAAAGGGTCTTCTTACAAGGATTAAATATATGAAGTATGAAAGCCCTATCCCTTACCGTTCAAAAGATATGGCCAAGGTTAAAGTTTTTTCACAAGTACGGAAATCTACAAGGTCAAGGTCAAAAGGTCAAGGTTGTTGGTATCCAGTGAAAGGTCTTTCAACAAACATTAAATATATGAAGAATAAATGTCCTAGTGTCTACTGTTTTAAAGATATGGCCAAAGTAAACTTTTAAAATTTTCATGTAAAAGTGGGTCAAACTCCAAGGTCAAGGTCAAAAGGTCAAATTTGGTGGTACCCAAAGGAGACAGACAGGAGAGACAGACAGAGAGACAGACAGACAGACAGACGGACACGACAAAAACTATATACCCCCGAAACTTCGTTTACGGGGGCATAATAATATTAGTTACATAGTCTTTTAGTGACAGGGTATGGGATGATACCTGGTTAGTAAATTTCATACCTGGCGAGGCGGAGCCGAGTCAGGTATGAAATTTACTAACCAGGTATCATCCCATACCCTGTCATTAAAAGACTGTGTAACGAATTTACCCCACCGATGTAACATTTACGTTTTATCTGTAGTTTATAAATGGTTTTCTCTGCTAAATCCTTCATCACGCTTATACTGTGCCTATTATGACGTCACGTTTGTGTTTGTGACGTAATACATCGACCGGGTATAGATTACAACTGACCGGGTATGGATTTTCAACTGACCGGGTATAAGAAATCCACCGCCTTCACGTGACATACTTCAACCACTCGTAAGCCAGGATTTCACGGAAAAATCATCAGAGGTGGGGTAATAATATTTACCAAAAGAATCAGTAGAAGGTCTTACGTTGGAAACGGAAGACCTTAATGAAATTTTCCTCTTTATTTAGACAGGAATTGCTAGAAGTCGAGAAAAATAAAATGAAACAACCTTAATTCGTATTAAAATAATTGGATTTACTTATCTAAAAAAAAACCTTTAAATTTTCAAACTCAAATGATCTATACTATATGAAACTGTAAATAACTTATTTACTAAATTACACAGTACTTAAGCAATATGGTATGGAGTGGCTACATAGAAAGCGATTTATAATCAAAATACATCTCCTTTCTAGGTAACCCTTTTTATACGACTAGAAAATTACGACGGTCACTACATTTTCTATATTTACTCATGATATCTGGGCAAAAGATTGTGCAACAAAATCGATACTGTCCAAAAATGTGACTAGAATAATTTACATTACTTTCGAACATGGGTCTTGCCGCAGTAATTCACAATTTCCCGCCGAGACATTTTCCCACGTAGCAATGAATAACGCTGATGCATAAAACTGTTCAAAGTTTGGAAAATAGGTTGTGATGTCTTTTGTGGCTTTGTCAAGTAGATGTTGATCTTTTGTTTCTCTATACCAGACCTCCCCTCCTCTCCTGGTGTCAAAATCGACCCAGAATGGTGAAATCACAGGACCTTTGTGTTGGAAAGGAATGTCGTAGAAATCCATATCATAGTAGAAAAGGTAGTGATTTTGTATCATTTCTTCAAAGGACAATATGCCGTTTAGATTTACCTATAAAAAGTATATCATTACATTCAATTAGCTTCGAGATAATTTGGACAATGTTTAAGGCAACAGCGTTTCTACAAAAATGACGTCAATCAATTTACTGGTGTATATTGTTTTTTTTCCAATTTTTTGATAACCTTTCTTGATAGGTTTTTTTGCATGCTAAATTTTCTTTCACATAACTGTCAAAAAATTTTCATGATTTTTTTACTGGAGAGATGCATAACATTTAGAATCGGGATTTGATACTTTAGGAGTTTAGGATCCTATTATGAATGTCTTTCTTTTTTTTTATTTCAGTGTCATTGTTCTTTTCACTATATGTATGACCTTTCAAACGATTATGTTATATTCCTTAGAGAATTTTTCATCCATGAAAAGCTTTTATGTATTACAGCCTAATGACCTAGAGAAAAATTCAGTTTTTTTTAACATGGTCCTAAATGTCACTGGCTTTGGTTGATCCCTTTTCTTGAGAATGAACTTTAAAATAACCTTTACTGCATTATGCCTTAGAGATAGAGATAAGATTTCATTCTTTTTTTCTTCCACCAAGATCTTGTTTATATGACCTTTGATTGGTTCGTCATCATTTTGATAAACCTTTAAAATATTTATCTTAAACAAAATCGACTGGAACAGAATTTTACAATTTAGTATTCAAAAGAAATACGAACGCTAACACTCGATTCCCGCCTACATTTTGCAACCATTTAACTCAATATAAATGGCAATTTATCAATAAATTGTTTGTTTAATACAAAGAACAGTTCTATGGAAATTTATGAGTTGTCTTAATACCAGCGCTAAATAGTAAGTTATCCATAACTCCAGCTCTTGAAAAAAGGGGGTAGACGGTATTTTACATTGAAATCGGACTTTCAAGCATCACCATATTTTGAAATAGTCTTGGATATGATTAAATGGTCCTTATGATTTTTCTTATGTTTTGGGCAAATGAATAAAACATGAATATATTAATAAAATATAAGGTTTCAGTTGTTAATCGCTTTGTCATTTGTGAAAAATAAGTTACATGTGCACAGGGAGAAATATGAATACATGTATTATTTTTTATTTGTTCTTTTTAAAACATCCTTAATGATAACATATAATTAGAATTATGAATGAAAGACTTTTAAAATGCCTTAATTAATATTTTGTTTGAAGGGGTTTTTTTAAGTCATAGATATTTATAAAGTTATAATCTTTATATAAACGGTTTCACAAAAAAAAATTCCTACCATGGGAACTTCTAATATATACTCGCTATTAATAAAAGTTACTGGATATACAAATAATGAATAGAAATTGAACTTTTGAATATGCTACAGTTGAATAACACAACAATATTTTTTCTCAATATTTCTCATTAATTGTGATACCAATCCCTATTCGTGCAGCATCTTGATATCAACATGTAACAAAATCCCCGAAGACTTAACTTCTTTTTTCATTACATTGCTATTATATCAATTTTGGGTGTAAGGATTTTGCATTGATTTTTGTCTTTTTTGATGAAAAACCACTCTTATCCTTCATCACTGACTCTCACGCACATGAACTATTATTTTATTTGTACCGAAAATTAAAAACCTTTGACAATTCTTTTTCTCGTGTAATATTTGAAGCTGATTTGTCAATATTTCTTTTAAAAATAAAAATAGTTAAATAAATACTAGTATATTCTTCTACTTATAAATAAAAATATACCATTTACAATTCGTGAGTATTTTCCTTTGACTCATTTTGGCGGAATTACTTTAAAACAGTTTTTAGCTCACCTGAGCCGAAGGCTCAAGTGAGCTTTTCTGATCACATTGTGTCCGCCGTCCGTCCGTCCGTCCGTCTGTCCGTCCGTAAACTTTTCACATTTTCGACTTCTTCTCAAGAACCATTGGGCCAATTTTGACCAAACTTGGTACAAAGCATCCTTGGGTGAAGGGGAATTTAAATTGACAAAATGAAGGGCCAAATCCCTTAACAAGGGGAGATAATCAAGAAAAGACAAAAATAGGGTGGGTTCATTAAAAAATCTTCTTCTCAAGAACCACTGGGCCAGAAAAGCTGAAACTTATGTGGAAGCATGCTAGGGTAGTGTAGATTCTAAATTGTACAAATCATGACCCCCGAGGATTGGGCGGGGCCACAATGGGGAATCCAAGTTTAACATAGAAATATATAGGACAAATCTTTAAAAATCTTCTTCTCAAGAACCAACTGGGTCAGAAAAGCTGAAGCTTATGTGGAAGCATCCTGGGGTTGTGTAGATTCTAAATTGTTCAAATTATTACCCGGGGGGGGGGGGGGGGTTAGGGCAGGGCAACTATGGGGAATTAAAGTTTTACATAGAAATATATTGGACAATCTTTGAAATGCTGAAACTTATGTGGAAGCATCCTTGGTCAGTGTTGATTTCAAATTGTCTAAATTATGATCAGTGGGATAGGGTGGGGTCACAATATGTATTACAAGGGGGAAATCTAGTAAAGAACAGAATGGTCAAAGCTTCTCAGGTGAGCGATGTGGACCATGGGCCTCTTGTTTTTCTTCACTATGGAAAACATGCTGACAAGAATGAAATAGCCACAACACCCAAGCGTTCAGTCTTAAGGAATTTTTTGCATTAAAATATTTTATTACAGATAAATACTGTATATAGAACCTAGCTAAACATTAATTTTAATGGAATCGTACATGTACTACTAATAGATTTGATTCCAATTTGATTGATACACGTGCGCATTAAATCTTTTTACAGTACTTGCATTAACTTTTTCGAATGACACGGCAGAAATAAGATTTGTGACATAATTGGTGTTTGCCAGTATACTTATTGATATGCACCATATTGTTCAGAGATAAGATCCTCCATTATCCACAAACACAGGATTTCCGTACACATTGAACTTAATATCGACTGTACTTATTAACACCTATTATGATAACTCCTTCAATAAAGTAGCCGACAGAGGTTCGGGGATCTCCAGTTGAATATTTTAGACGACTTGGGAATGTAACATATTACGTTAGACATACATCTTATTGTATACAATATAAATTTATAACATGTAAACAGTAAAGCATAGCGCGGGTCATCTTCCCAAGTCAAGAGTTTCTGATCCGCTCCGCTCCACATAAACCCTTGACCGAATAGGCGAAGTTTGACGGGGTTTACTGACACGCCATCTAGTGAGATTACATATTTTGAACTCTCCTGACCTCTGCTATTAGCCAATCAGAGTAAACGAATTCAACAGCGAATTCGGGATAATATTGGCAGTCGGTAATAAATTCAATATAATTCAACTAAAAAAAAACTTGGACAAACCTTTAAAAGGGCTATCTAATGAAAAATACATTATCCTTAGGACTAAATTTGATGCGTTTTTCTGTTTACGATGTAGTTTCAGTTTAAATAAAACAATGATTTTGACTGGTTTATGCAAACTTGCATGAGGCCATTCAGAGAACGCATTTCTAACCCCGTCAAACTTAGCATATTCGGTCAAGGATTTATGTGGAGCGGAGCGGATCAGAAACTCTTGACTTGGGAAGATGAGCGCGGGTATTTTTTTTAACAGTCAGCATAATAATTATACAATCAGTATCATGATGATGGAGAATGTACAAACCTTTTTTTTTATTTGTTTATAAGGAAGTATGACATTCATTACGTAAGTTAAAAGCGTGGTACAAAAACTTTCCCAAATTACAAAGGTCCTTAACATTAGGGTGCACATAACAACTGTATGAATTCAAACATAGATGGCTTTTCCCAGTAGAATTTTTTTAATATATTTTACTCCTAAACCCTTGTATCGTGGACACTTTAAAACAAAATGGAATTCGTCTTCAATTTCAGAACTACAAACTTCACAGTTTCGGTTTTCGCGCAAGATATTTCTATGGCGTCCACTTTCAATAGCTAAATTATGTGATGACAGTCTTATCTTGCTAATTTGCTTTTTATAAACCGATGGAGTAGGTTTTACCAAATAATATTGCAGTGTGAAGTGGACAATAATGTACTTAAATTGCTCAGTGGCGCTGTATTTCGTAATAGCACTTAGCGCTGTATCACTCCTCGAAATTGAGTTCGTCATTTTGAAATCGAACATAATATACAACATTTATTTTAAAAAATATAATCACCTCCAAAAAGAACCATATATATTAAAACACGGAGATAATTTAGGCCAACAAAAGGAGCCCATGCAAAGGCATTATAGAACTCCATTTGTTTATATAATTATATCATTATTCATAGAGGGCGTGTTAGGTTCGTGTTCAAGATCTTAGTGGTAGATGGAATTTAGGTACAGATAAGTATTTCGAACAAGAATTTTGCTAGCCTAGCAGCCACGTAAAGAATTTGTATATGAATAAATATTTATGCTTAGCTTAAAATCCTGCAATCCTGCCGGTATACTAAATGAAGAAATTTTCTTTATCTAACCTTAAAATGTCACACATTTAATTTTGGCATGCTTTTTTTTACATATATAGAAATAAATTAAATACATATGATTGTATAATAGAAATAACAATTTACAGGTATACATGAGATGTGTTTTCAAAACGATTGAGTATGTAGCATTAAACTACGCGAAAGTTTAATAGCAACTATGGTTCTGCACGCAGACGTATACAGTTATGGCCGGTGTAACGTTGAATTTTGACCCGAGTTGAAAATTGACCCGAGGGTCTTTTTCAACGTTGAATATTGAGACCAAAGGTGTTGAATTTAGACCCTAATCCGAGACAGTCTACCGACAAATAAGTTAATTAATTGTTACAGGGATTTCAACAATTTATTTAAAGTCAGCATTACTTACATGCTATGGTCGCTATATTGCTCTTTTCACAAATATAACCTATCATTGGAATCATTTTGGTCGATGCACTGTGTTTCATTCTAATTTTTAGGCTATAAATTTTGTTATTTTTATACTGAATTTGACTAGATGGGATGTTTCACCCACCTGATCAATATATATAGGTCTACTTTCTAGATTGCAGATTTTTAAGATTTTTGTTTTATGCCCTATTCGTTGTTTTGTAGTTATATATGGATGCCATGGATTTTGGAAAGTATTGACAAAAATAAAGTTGTCATGCTTGAAGATAACTAAAACCGTGCACTGTTCAAAATGTACATGTATACACGGGGTGATACTGTATGTTTATTTCTATTATTCTTGAAAAGGGAAAAAAATTGAAACCGAAATATAAATAAAGTGATACTGATAAATCCCATAAAACAACTTCCCAGCTAAAAAAATGTTCAAACTTTGAGGTGGGGTCAATATTCAACAGGGTCAATTTTCAACTTGTTGACGTCATCGGGTGTAAGAAAAAAATATCAAGCTGTTTAAAAATGACCCCGGGTATAAATTCAACGACTTTTGGTCTCAATATTCAACGTTGAAAAATGACCCCGGTTCAATATTCAACGTTGAAAAATGACCCCCGGGTCAATTTTCAACTCGGGTCAATATTCAACGTTACACCGGTAGAGGTCGTTGATTAAAGTATAAGTCACATTATCCAACGATGGGGTATACGATGAGAAACCGATGCGTTTTTTGATGAAAATGGCGTGGTTGCCGGCCGGGCACTACTAGTGATCGGACGGTGACTGAGTCTTTTTTGCGAATCGGTGGGGTCATCGGTAGGAAATAATTCATAGTTAAAATTCAGCGATGTCTCCAACGATGCATCACGTCGCTCCTCATCGGCAACCAATCATTAACGCATCTTTCAAGGATCGGCCATTGTATGGCCGAGCATCGTCCAATATCCGTTGAATCTGAGGTCATCGGGGGGGTTAGTGGTGTTCAACAGATAACGACCGATCATCGGTCGATGTTCGACCAAACATTGGACCGTAGTCGACCGATGTACGAACGATGTTCACCAATGTATGAACGATGTAATATACATCGGGCGATTATCCTGGAACATCGTTTTATGGTTAGCAATGCTTCGCTGAACCTCTGTAAGTCCGGCCGGCAACCACGCCATTTATCTCATAAAAAACATTGGTTGCCCATCGTATGCACATCGCCGGATAATGTGACTGATTCTGTAAGGACTACTAAGCCGATGTGAACCGATGTTAGGGCATCGTTAACACCACGGATTACCAACGATTACCACCGGTTTACGGCTACCGGCCGGGAAATGTGACCTAGGCATAAGGTAGGTCACTCGTGAAATTTGTTAAATCAAGGATTTTTTGAGAAGTATATTTTTTAAAAATACTCATACAGTGTAACTCAAAAGCGCAGAGAAAATAGAGGGTCAGTGTGCATCTTTCTGATCTACGGTACAATTAAGTTGACCTTTTTGCACTTAATTTTTTGATTTTTTTGGATAATTACTTGAACCTTTATCATATTTATCAGATGTAACCATTGCAATAAATATAATCTTATTTTACGTAAAATGGTTTGAATAATATTTATCATTGAAAAAATCTTGCAAATTTATGCGCGTTAATTTTTGTGTGACATTTTTGCACTAAAAAGTAACATGTTTTGGGGTATTAAAAACCAAATAAGCAATAAAACATTTTCTTATATCAAACTTTTTATGACTTAAGTGTTGATCAGTCACAAGTATTGAGTAGTTTAAAATAATGAAAGAAAAAGATGGGATCAGTGATGTTACTTTTGAAATATTGGTCAAAATATGCCATTTTCAGGCGAAAAATGGTGTAAATTTTACTATGGTTTTTTTCACATATCTTCATATTTTGGCAAAGTTTGTTGAGGGAAAGTGTAAAACTTGTTTTAAAAATATAATTTAAGACCTATTTTAAATATTCCTAGCAATATCTTAACGGAAAATATTCTCCGAGTAAAAGTATGGGAGGCTAAAGTTCCACGATGTTAAATTTATTAAATGTGCAGATTTGCAGAATTTTCTGCTAAATATCCTTCCATCACATAAAATAGTCCCTCATAAATCTGGCTTCTCTGTAGATTTTTGAGCAGTTTTTTCGTTGAATGTTAAAAAATTTACATTCTTGAATTTTAATACGTCATAAAAATTGAATTTTAATAAATAGTTTTGAAGTTAGCGGTTCTGCGTGAACTTTTCTAAAAAGTTGACGAGTGACTTACCTTAAAAGATCATGCAAATCATCATGGAGTCTGAAGACACCCTAGTAAGCGCTTGCACATGCGCGCTTAGCGCTTAAAAATGAAACTGGTGTAAAAGATGAAAACTAATGCCTTCTGAAAAACTGAATTTTATACAGAAAATCATACCATCATTTTTCTCCCATGTGTTTTTGATTTATTCTAATTGTAACGTCATAAACATGTGCATTTTCCCGTATTTTCTTCAAAAGTTGCGGAAGACATCAATTTTTAATGGAATTTTCTTTCAGAAAATATTGTCCACAGACATTGCCCACAAAGATTTTGAAATATATGATTTTTGTTTTATTTGTTGTTAGTTTTTTGTTTTGTTTTGTTTTGGGTTTTTTTGTTTATTTTTTCCAACATATCTACCAGGTAAATATTAAAGTGGGCGACGTCTGTGGATTCAATTTTCTAAAAGAAAATTATCCCTGAAATTGGCTACTGTGAGGCTTTTCTGTTAAAAATACAGAAATGCTTAGCATTAATGACGCCATATTTGCAGAATGGCAATCCTTTATGCCATATTTGTTTTTTGATTTATCACAGTCGTAAAGCTAAAACCATATCTTCTTCTAAATCAATAGATATGAAAATAAAATCATTGACAGGAAGTTTTCCGTCCAAGTTCCTGTTCCTCCTTAACCCAAAATTTAATGTGAAGAGAAATTCATTTTTATATTATTTTAGGCTGATCGAGTAATCTTTTAACATTTTTTTTTCTTTTACTGTCTATAAGCGAGTTATAAAAAGTTACTTACATAAACACCTGTGTATTCCTTCCCGTAAAAACTGAAATTAAATGAGAAATCAGCATAGACAGATCCCCTAAAGTCTTTTTGCAAACTGAGGTCTCCAGCAGATGTTCCAAATAGATACAGGTTATCTAAGGTCACTCCAAATGATAGACACAGTAAATTTAAAGGGAGGAAGATCGCTAGGAGAATATACATTTTTTCAGTGTACCTTTGCCTTCAACTGCAGAGATTTAAAATATTTTTTTCGCTAGAAACTTCATCTTTATTCTTTTTTGATAGAAATTCTTCCAAACAATCAAATTAAAATGCTCCACAGTCTGTTAACTTCAATACGGTGATGAAGCATTTCATGTTTGATAATAACCTCAAATTAAAGTTTTTTCCCTAAGTTTAATCTAAGAAAGTTTCCTTGAAATTTGAGCACTTTATTATCCACTAAATAAATAATTAAATTTGGTTTCGTGACATGACTTTAGAATCATCCATCGTATTTGCATCTAAAGTAAATATCAGTTGTAAGTAAGTACAAAATCTAATTTTGTCAAATGATGGAAAAAGATCACATAAACCTGAACAATAAAATAAAAAAACAAGATGTGTTTGTGAAACACTGATGCCCCCGTATGGCAACATAGTGAAGATTAAACTTTTCTTAGATGCAATGTTAATGTATTGGTACCCAAAGTAGGGTCTCCTAACTGGAAATACAATTGTAAAACATGAAAGCCCTATAACCATCTGTTCCCAAGTTATGGCCAGGCTAAAGCTATTTTCAATACGTACATAAATCTTCAAGATCAAGGTCAGAAGGTCTAGCCCTTACATTTCAAAAGTTATTGCCAATGTTTTTTTTCAAAAATAAGTCCAAAAATCTCCAAGGTCAAGGTTATTGGTATCCAAAAAATGCTCTTGCTACAAAAAAATACATATGTGAAGAATGGAAGCTCTAGTCCTAACCGTTCAAAAGTTATGGCGAAGGTTAAGATTTGTTAAAAGTAGGTCAAACTCTAAGGTCAAGGTCAAAAGCTCAAAGGTCTTGATATCAAATGAAAGGATGGATTAAATATGTAAAAGTATGAATGCACTAGTTCTTACCCTTTAAACTCCAAAGTCAAGGTCAAAAGGTCAAAGTTTTTTGTATCCAATGGAAGATCTTTTCTCAATAATTACATATGTAAAGTATGAAAGCTTTAGCCCTCACTGTTCAAAAGTAATTACCAAGGTTAAAGTTTTTACATAATCTCCAAAGGTCAAGGTTGTTGGTATCCAGTTAAAGGTTTTGCCACAAAGAATACATAAGTATAAAAGTCCTGGTGTCTACTGTTAAAAAGTTATGGCAAAAGTAAAAATTTGAATTTTTTGTGTAGAAATGGGTCAAACTCCAAGGTAAAGGTTAAAAGGTCAAATTTGTTGGTACCCAAAGAAAGGTCTTGTCACGAGGAATACACATGTGAAATATGTTAGTCATAGCTCCACTAAATCAAAGTTATGGACAAGGTTAAAGTTTTTGCAGACAGACAGACAGACAGACAGACAGACAGACGGACACGACAAAAACTATATACCCCAGAGACTTCATTTACGCGGGCATAAAAATAAAGAGTTACATCATAGTGCACGTTGATGATTACCTGTGTTGAATACCTCGGAATATTTATGTTCTACATTTAGAAGTACAAAATGCAAATTATGTTTTCATCAAGCCATTTTAAAATTCTGTACAAAGTGAAATTACAAAACTTGGAAAAAAACTCGAATATTTCTAGATATTTTTCAGAAATACAATTGTAAGTAATCTTTATGACTGAGATGCTGTGCACTATGGACACGACATAATTTAGAATCCAGTGTGTGGTAAGACGGTAGTTCGATGTCAAGAGGATATATAAAAGACACTGACCCTCCTGTAAAGAGATATAGCAAACACCAAATACAGGGCACGACAACACCATAAGAAAAACAAACCAACGACAACACAGAGATATAATTCACAACCCCAGTAGTGAAACCCTCTGATACCTTTTTTCTCTCAGCAGGAATGAAAATGTAATAAATATATATAACTATTATAATAGTATCTGGATCCAAAGGGTCGTATCAAGTCGAGTTGACAGGCACGGACCATCAGATCAAACGGGACACGAAGCTTCGATAAATTTATTTTATCTCATACGTGCTATGGTAGCCTGGTAAGTTACACCTACATTACTAGGTAGGCATACGTAGTATAATATAAAAAGCATTATTGAAGATGTTAAAAGAATCTTATAATAACAACTTAACTGCTAGGCTACCTTGACTTTCTCCTAGAACGATTTAAAAGTACTTGGACACAGATTTGAAATTAATATTTTCTCTATAATATTACGACTTATATATTTTAATAGCATTTCACAAAAAATTAATTAAAATCTTAGTTCATTTAAAAGTAATTAATACTTCAAATTCTTTGGCGGGTTTGATTGACACATCCTTGCATTTTCACAAATTTTAATTTTATTCTTAATACTTAGGAAAAGTGGCAATCTTGTTGTGTATAAATTAAAAATATTAAGACTATAATCCAGAAAATTCAGAGTAGATATGTTCGAAAGCAAAACAAACACATAATATATTGTCAGTCCGTACAGTTGTGGTGAGCAGACTTTGACGACTGAACGAGCCCGGTGAAGCGTAAACATCAACAATAACAGAGCTCGTACCCTGTTTACAAAACACTGTGTACATAACCAGACTGTGATCGATTTGCTTAACTCTGGACACAATACGTCTGTCGGAATGACGATACTTCTGAAGGAGTTTTGCTTTCTATCATTTCTTCTCTAAAACAAGATGTGTTTGTGAAACACTGATGCCCCCGTATGGCAACATAGTGAAGAATAAACTTTTTTTAAATGCAAATTTGATATACTGGTACCTAAAATAGGGTTTCCTAACTGGAAATACAACTGTGAAACACGAAAGCCCTATCACCATCTGTTCCCAATTATGGCCAAACAAAAGTTTTTTCATTAGTACAGAAATCTTCAAGATCAAGGTAAGAGGGTTGATATTATTGATATCTAAAGAAAGGTATTTCAACAAAGAACACATGTGTGAAGTATGGAAGCCCTAGCCCTAACCATTCAAAAGTTATGACCAAGGTTAAAACATTTTAAAAGTAATTAGTAAATTAAACTCCAAGATCGAGGTCAGAGGGTCAAGATTATTGGTATTGAATGAAAGGTCTTGTCACAAGAATTATATATATGAAAAATAAAATCCCTAGCCCTTATTGATAAGTTATTGCCTAAGTTAATATTTTTTCAAAAGTCTGGAAATATGTAAGGTCAAGGTCAAAAGGTCAAGGTAATTGGTATCAAATAAAAGGACTTGCCACAAAAAATAAATTTATAAGTATGTAAGCCCTAGCCCTAATCGTTAAAAAAATATTGCCAAGGTTAATGTTTTCTCATAAGTCCGGAAATCTCCAAGTTCAAGGTCAGATAGTCAATATTTTTGGTATCTAATGAAAGATCTATCCACAAAGAATACATGTCTGAAGTATGGAAGCTCTAGCCCTAACCGTTAAAAAGATATGGCCAACGTTTAAAAAAATTTAAAAAAGGTCAAACTCTAAGGTCAAGGTCATGGGGTCAAAGGTCTTGATATCAAATGAAAGGTCTTGTCACAAGAATTAAATATGTAAAGTATGAAAGCACTAGCTCTAACCATTTAAAAAATTTGGTTAATGTTTCTTTTTTTAAAAAGTAGGTCAAACTCCAAGGTCAAGGTCAAAGGGTCATAGTTCTTGGTATCCAATGAAGCGTCTTCTTACAAGGATTACAGATGTAAAGTATAAAAGCTCTATCTCTTGCTGTTCAAAAGTTATTGCCAAGGTTAAAGTATTTTCATAAGTAAGTGAATCTCCAAGGTCAAGGTCAAAACGTGAAGGTTGATGGTATCAAATTAAAAGCCATGTCACAAAAAAAATAATATGTGATGTATAAAAATCCTAGAATCTACCGTTTAAAGTTATGCTAGAGTAAAAATTTAAATTTTTTGTGTTAAAGTGGGTCAAACTCCAAGGTCAAAAGGTCAAATTTGGTGGTACCCAAAGAAAGGTCTTGTCACAAGGAATACACATGTGAAATATGAAAGTCATAGCTCCATTAAATCAACAGTTACGGCCAAGGTTAAAGTTTTTGCGGAAAAACAGACAAACAGACAGACGGACACGACAAAAACTATATATCCCCAAAACTTCGTTTACGGGAGGATAAAATTATTTTTCTGGATTACAGTTTTAATATTTTTCATTAATACACAACAATATTGCCACTTTTCCGAAGGATTAAGAATAAGTTAAAATTTGTGAAAGTGCAAGGATGTGTCAATCAAAAAAAAATTTTTATAACTTTTAAATGAAACAAGATTTTTATTTCTTTTTTGTGGGAAATGCTAAAATATATAATTCGTGATATTATACAGAAAATATGAATTTCAAATCTGTGTCCAAGTACCTTTAAATCGTTTTAGGAGAAAGTCAAGCTAGCCAAACAGTTAAGTTGTTGCCATAAGATTCCTTTAACATCTTCAATAATGCTTTCTTATAGCTATATCTTATATCATACTACGTATGCCTACATAGTAAATCGCCTAGCCTTGCCTAACACGTTTTGTACTGCCATCGAACAGAGTTAATTTTCACGAACCCATGGTCTTTACAAATTTCAGTCAGAAGTTCGTTTGATGTAAAGTCCCAGCAATTGACGCATAATGTTCCTGCCGACAGGTCACACTCGCCGTGTGCTCCTTGTCATGATCAGGAAATAATGGATAAAATCCGTCGTCAATTCAGTGTATAAATAATGGACTAACAATGTGTATGAAAAACGTCAGTCAGCATTTGACTCAGTGATAAATTGTATTTGCTAACAAGGTCATTGTATCGACCATAGAACTTCCGAAATGATGACTTTAAACGAGACTGATGATATTCTTGTTTCATCAACTTGCTTGTCAATAATTTACCTCGTTTTAGAAATTGTTCATACATAGAGCATGCTCTTGCGTATCGAATCAACTGAGATATATTTACTCCGTACGCATGTGATGAAGGTATATTGCTGCATAAGTAAGGGAATTTGACGATAGAAAAGTTAAAGTCATCACGTTTATCATATAACCGTTAGCTTGGTTGTTAGATTACCATTAGGCTAGTGTCTTTTTCAAGTAAAATGTCCAAGTATGAAACAGAAGTGTCGGACTCTGTGGTATCTTTTATCTCAAGATCACCAGGATATATCGTATCGACGTAGGAATGGAAATTACCATTATTAATTGAAAAAGAATCAAACTTTCTTGCAAATATTATCAAATTACGGAATAGATTGATCAACTCTTCTGTTTCCCTACACTGCGCGTCCAACGAGTCAGCGACGTCATAGTGGATCTCTTAGTGCAGAATGTTTATACACGGTAATACACGTGTACTATAATATCATAAAAATGGGTTCTGTTCAGTACATGATGGGATATTTTGTGAATTAGGGAACACAAAAAATATTTTTACACGGTTGTTAATGGAAATTTATTGTAGGTATGTCTTATTTCATTTTTTTTTAAATGTGTGACATCATAGTTCGGTTTTCCTGTACTCGAGAAATGTAAACATGACACGTTTTTATCAAGTTCATGGCTTCTTTAACTATGCCCTGTGCAATATTGAGCTCAGCTTTACCAATCAATATTTTTACAACTAATCAATAACATGACGAACTTGCATTTCAACGTAAATTTTAAAATATTGAATGATAGGATTTTTTGCAAATTAATTTTGTTGTTGTTTAAATTGTCTTAAAAAGTACGTAATTTTCCGTCTCCAGGTGCGGAGTGACAAAAGAATATTGCTTTTTCGAATTGTTAACCCTATCCATAATCTGAATTATTTTAAAAGACACATGACACATGTTAAAAGACATATTTTTATCTATGCTGAAAAAAGCCATTATAGACCGATTAAAGGGACCAAAAACATGGAGAATCAAGACCCGACCCAGACACTGTGGGGTATAGTATTTGTCACTCAATATCTCAAAAATAAGTCTAGAAACCTATTGATATATCTGCTTTAAGGTTTGTGGGACATACTGAATTAGAGATATACAAAATATGAATAAATTGAACGACAGGTATTTTTTTCAGCTAAAGGTCCTTCTTCCCCTTAAATTGAGTGATACACATTAGGTTTATAATAAAAACGTGTCACCTTAAATCATGAAAATGTCAAACAGAAATGTTTACAGGGATCTTAAATCGACACTATTACTGTGTATGGAAAAATAAAATAAGACCTTCACCTAAAATACATGGATTAATTAGAACAACAGAAGGAAAAACGAATAGACATCTTTTCAGCATTGAGAGCTACAAGATATATTCATCGTTGAGTATACCTTTTTTTCAATATATACGTTGAAATAATTTGTTTAAAACACTTCTGTATCTTTTTTACACAAACATTAAAACAAAAAAATTTGGTAAAAATTGGTAAAATAAAATGAAATAAGAATTGGTTTTGTTATTTATAAATTGTTACTGGAATTGAGTTTGCTACAAATGATGTCATCGAATCTTAAGGTAATCTCGGTCCTCAGGGCTATAATAAATATGATGTGAATATGCTGTACCCGTAACAGAAAATTAATATACTAAAGTTACATCACACGGTGGAACGGTAGAGTAGTGAAGGTGTTCAATAGTGAAACAGGTGGTTTGAAGCAATTTCCCATTTACAGTGGACCCTCATTTATCCGGACGCTTTGTTTCCCAGTTAATTTGTCCAGATAAGTGAAGCGTCCGGATACCTGAATCACCAATTAAAATAAGATAAAGTAACATTTAAAAATTCGGTCCCCATGACAAAGTGTCCGGATACTAAAGCATCCGGATATCTGGCGTCCGGATATCTGAAGGTCCACTGTACATTACATATAA
>NW_026936068.1:0-5000 GCF_032062105.1 Saccostrea cuccullata | reverse complement strand
TTTTTCAATTAACTTCATTCGAAAAAATAATAGATATGTACTAATATTATACAAATATGGACTCAATGTAGGTCAATATGCATTTATAATGACCCAGGATGACAGATATTGACCGAGGATACATGCATTATATCGACCGAGGGCGCTAGCCCGCGGTCGATATACTTCATGTATCTGAGGTCAATATCTGTCTTCCTGGGTCATTATAAATGCATATTGACCGTGCATTGAGTCCATATTTATTATATTATATAAATAATAATTTCAAAATTTTTTTAGTACAATGTATATCTTCCTTATGTTTACAGAGATAGTATTAACCATAAATAAGTTGAATGTAAATGTTTCAGAATTCATTGAATATCACTCAGAGGAAATTGTTTCGGTAATAAATTTTAACCCATACCATAATAATAACGCAATATATCTATCACCGAATAACACAGAATACCCCCTCCCCCAGATTGAGAATCGCACTCGTTTACACTTGCAGAGGAAATGCACTCACAAAATATAAATACCCATGTCTTCTAAGATAAGATACAATCTTACATGGCATGCTTGTCTTTATTTTCTTTAGTCTCCGTAATCGCGTAAACAGCGTCAAAACTCTGCTCGCCGAGTGGAAAAGTCGAACTCAACCATGAAATGGTATGTGCTAAGTATTCCCGAAAAATGTTGACAGATATTCTTGTAATTGTTTTGTATTATCAACCTCAGAGTTCTTCGCTATGTCTTTTAAATTTTTCTTATCTACAACTTGCGAACTTCCATGTTTGTCTGAAGCGAAAGTGAAAACGAGGCAGCTCGTGCGAGTCATTATTCGCTTTCAGCGGTCGTTATTAAAAAATAAGTACTTCGTATTGACCAATCAGATTATCGGATTTCACAAAGTTATATAATATATAAGAGGTGTTGAAACATTGCACGTGACGTTCCAGGTCAATACAAGGAATTATTGCAGGCCCATATAAGGAATTATTGACCCGTTCTATTTTTTCTGCTATAAAGTCTTCTTGTTGAAATAGCCTTGTAGGAGTGTGCTATCATTTAACCATATAATAAAACAGTTATTGCTGTTTTTGCGGTCAATACAATGATTAGCCACCTTCGAAGTACAATATTCACTTCGCCCTTCGGACTCAGTAAATATTGTACTTCTCAGGTGTCTAAATCAGTGTATTAGCCTAAAAAACAGCAATAATTGTATAAAAAAATATTCGACTTATTCACGAATTATATTTAATTTTAATGTAGACATAAAACCCTTTATATTTATATTGATATTGATAATAATTATAATGACGTTGAATTGCCACACAAGAGTTTACTTTTCTTAAAAAAGGCTTTAGTGACATGCTGAATTTAATTAAATCTTATTAATCAAAGAGTCAAATGCAGCATAATCAACATAAAATGAATTATTTGAAAAAATCCAGAAAAAGTGTTATACATGTATCCAGTGTAAACTTTTGGAAATGAAACCCAGACATAAATCAGTCTATATATCATTAGATTCCTTTCACGCTTGGATAAAGCTAGCCTAAGTGCTTTAAGGCCCTGTCACACCAAGCTGCGTTCACACGGAGTCATTACAGCGTTGTTAAATTTTTTAAATCGCCGTGGAATCGCAGGAAAATTGCACAAATTTCTGTACAATTTTCACAATATGAAGATGTCACGGCGTCCCTACGGTAACGACGCGATTCTCAATCTATCTCACGGATATCTCTCGGCGATTGACTGTTTTCAAAGCGCGTTAGGAGTTTTCACCTCGTGTTCACGGCGTTCTCACTGCGCTGGCTGCGTTCACAATACGTTCACAATGCGTTCTATACTCATTGACATATATTCAGAAGGAGTGTAAACATTTTTGTTTAAAGATTCAAGTTACGCGATGATAAGATTTCTTATCATTCCAAAAAATATTCTTAATAATCAAAAATGTTCTATTTCAATAATTTAGTACTACATTATTAATAGTTTTATGATTAAACTTCTTTTTTCAATTGTATTGTTCGGAAATCCAGTTATCAGCTGGCACGTAGCAACATGCCTGCTGATTTTTTTTTTACTTGTCAACTTTTTCAGTTAAGCAAAGAAAAAAAAATTATCTGGCTGCCCCCCCCCCCCCCAACTTTCAAAATCCATGCTACGTGGCTGATCAGATCAAAATCAAATAAATGGCAACCAATATACGTACGTATATACATGTACCAACAAATAGAATCATCCATTCATTATATAATGCAAGTAAGGAGTGTCGTATCTTTAAATATAAACTTGAGTATTCATACCCCTGTAATCATTTAGAGACAGTCATAATAATATATTTTTAAAAGTAAGAAGTTTTTTTTTTTCAAAATCAATGCAGGATAAAAAAGACATTCTGGGCAGGTACAAAGTATTTCGAACATTACAGTAAAATAATTTGGCATAATTCATCTGTGACAAAAATGAAATAAATGTACTACATGTATAATTATCAAAGTGCATTGGTATTTAAATAAGTATTAAAAGCGCACTTGTGTTAAAAAATCAAAGGTGCATTGGTATTTAAATACATGTAAATATTAAAAGCGCACTTGTGTTAAAAAATCAAAGGTGCATTTAAGATTAAAAGATTTATCAAAAGTGCATTTATATTTAAAAAATTCAAAGAGCATTTGTGTTAAAAAAAATCATCAAAAGTCAAATGAGTTCGTAAATAGAAACAACAATCAAAAATGCATTGAGTAAAATTGAAAGGGGAACCCATTTAGATGTTTTAAAAGCAAATAAATATCGTAACTTGCTAATTTCTTTCCTAAAGATATTTCAATAATCTTCCCATGAATATGCATGATTGATATAGACAGTTCAAATAAAATTTCCGTACACATGTTACAAGTAAGTTGAATGTGAAAACAATTTATTCTGCCTACAGTCACCCGTATTTCAAAAATATTTTTGCACCATTACGGATATGCTGTGGAATTGTATAGCCCTCTCCAGAAAACAGCAGATAAAAAAATTCGGAGAGGGCTACATTATTGCAGCTACTATGCACCTCAAGTTTCATGATGATATCACATCTAATAAGAAAATTATGAAAAAATAACGAAAGAATATAAATGTACACCGGCGCACGAAAGCAAGCGTACATTACGTCTCTTATAACGTCATGATCTCTTTGTTTGCCTCACTCGCGTGTATTACTATTCAATAAATAATTTTTTTTAAGTGATACATATAGACCACTCTTGACTAAGGCAAATATTTAAATTCACTACTGTCCGTTTGTTTTTTACTTTTTTTTTTGTTTGTTTTTTTTAAGCAGATTCAAATTTCAGTCGAAATTTAGTCGAAAGACCAATGCCTTACATTGTAAGCAGCAGAGACTGCACATTGTTTGACGTCGTTCGCGGTCTAAATTGTCCGCAATTGGTGCGTTTAACAATCAGTACTCTACTTCTTACATGCCGTAATTAACTATTTTCGGTATAGAAGAAAAACTCTCATTGAATATCGGGCAATTTCAAAAATAACTTCTTTATTAAAATATGGTGTGTAATATCACTTCTGTACTCTTTTTCCCCGTCTCTGATGCATATAAACCATATCCAACACAATTTATTACATCTCCGTGCGCCTGTTACATGTTTGACGACGTCATTTTTATCAAACTCACTTTCAACGATACTATGAAAATCATGACTCCAATCGTCTGTTTCTAATGATATTTATATGAAATTTTGACATGTTGTTAAAATTTTGATTCTGGTTTCAGTGATTTAAATTTCAGTTCAATGTATTACATAGTACTAAAGAAATAAAAACAAATAAAATAGTTATATGCGTAAATTATTTCGAATTTCGTCCGTACGCCGACAGGCCTTATCGGCCTTCATTTAAATCGTCCTTATATTATTAATATGAAAGATATGTATTTAAAAATTCACAATTTTAAAGAACATTGACTATGAATATTATTATGTGTATGCAAAATTTGGTAAGTATTGGTTGCATGTTTAAAAAATTATAAACATTGTCTACGACTTTTTGGGACAACCCTCGTAAAGATTTTTTTGGTTGGTGACTTTGAACTTGTCCAAATAACCTTGCATTAAGCCACGACACAACACACTCAAGATATAGAAAACTATATCATTACCGACTTGTCAAGTTCACACAGGCCATCATCTTATTACTCGTAGTGAAATCTTGAACTCATTTCAAGGACTTAACAATGTTTGCATACTCTGCAAGATATCAGCAATACCCTTGTATTTTCGACGAGCGTAAGTTGACAAGTTCATGCATATTTTTGTTCAGGCTTTGCATTGAATCAAATATTTTATCCTCTGTGTACCACGTTGTAATTCATGAGGTTCAACTCACTGGTTTTAAGGTTCATTAATTTTTTTTGGGGGGGGGGGGGTATAAAAATTCATTTAATATTTAAAAAGTAAAATGCAACATCTATTAAATCTCCTTACAAGTTTGTGTTTTTTTTAATTTTCCAACTTCCCACTTTCTGATTTTGCAAAACAATGCAGTGAAAAAAAGTGTCTGACCATTGCAATAAACACATTCACTGGATATGTCAGTATGGTAAACATATTTATGTCTAAATTGAATATTGAAAGATGTCAGCGTCTTTAGGTTTAGACTACACTGGCCTTAAATCTGAAAATCCTCTTTTTACAAAGGAATGCAGGGTTTGGTTCGGAAACAGTCGGTTGAATACTTAGTAAAAATGTATTGTTTCTTTGAAAATTTTCTCTGCTAAGTACTAGGTATCTTGCTAATAAACTACGTACATATTTATGATGAGCAGAGGTAACTCTTCAACTAGAGCCGAGCTCGTTGCAAAGCAACGAATAGGTCTTCCGTTGGAGCTACGGATAAGAAGACGTAACCTTGAGTCTAGGTCAAGCCACATTCTAAAGTTCTACAAGTGAAAATTTAAACCTTTTAAGAGAAGCAACTTGCAATGTTTAGCTAGGAAAAAGACTGTA
>NW_026936067.1:60000-68659 GCF_032062105.1 Saccostrea cuccullata | reverse complement strand
TCTATGTAGCCACATTGTGACGTCACATTAACGCACCTTTTGATGCGTGGGTGTTCATGAAAATGGTATTCAAGTCATTATCAATTTTACAGTTAGAAACACACAAAATAATGTCAATATTGTACAATATAATGCTAGCTACTCTTTTATTCAAATTAATTTTATTCCGTAAAAATCATGCCGTTTCTACGTACCTGAGAGATGTCGGTAGAATTCATTTCTATCCTGATGCCGTCTGTATCCATCTTTATCTGTAAACAGAAACATGTAGATACACGAAAATACAAATGTTTGGGATAAAATATTTGAAGTGTAATTAATTGAGTAATAAGGAAGGAAAATATGATCAAGTCTTAACTTGTTATAATTTAAAGTGTGCAAATCAGAACATACCGGAAATATGTCATCTTCGCTAGCCAAGGGTTAATGATACGTTATTCTCCTCAGGAATCCTTGGCATACGGTGAAGTCAAAAGACGGGATTATTTTTGTTTTTAAAAAGTGATATCGCATAGATTGCGTCACTGACATAAGTAAAGACACGTATTTTTAAAAAAATCAAAGTAAATTTAAAGAATTTTTCAATAGCAAATATTGAGTTATGTTTCTTCATTATTTATAGTACAAATCTGAAGCTTCAATATAGATTTTTAATCACACATTAGAAGATATTGGATGACACCATAACTATTCATAGAATTGCATGTTATCTTATGGATCGTTGTTTACTTTCGTTTTTCATTCCCGCGATTAAAGAGTCAAGATTGATCCCTAACGCAGATATCGTCATTTATAAAAAAAACAATTGTTGATTGGTCGATTGGGTGTATCAAATCCCAATCAGAACTCGAAAAGCAAGTATCAGCTTCTATTAATATCATATGCCAAGGATTTATGAGGAGAGTAGCGTATCAGACACCCTTGGCGAGGGAAGATGCAAATTTGTGAATATATATGTATATGAAAACAAATGGAAGCCTGCATTTTCCTTGTTCTTTCTCTTCCTACATAATTATCGTGTTTCTAAAACACATCATACTAGTATATGGCTTAGAATAACTACACTATGCGTGATTAAATTAACACGAGAGGCCTTTTAGCCGCGAAGTTTATTTTCCTAAACCTCAAGTTCTTCAAAATATATTAACTGTATATTGTTTAACGTCCATCTCGAGAATTTTTAGCTCACCTCAACGAAGTTGGGGGAGCTTATGTAATACCCTCGGCGTCGGCGTCGGTGTCGGCGTCGGCGTCCAAGGTTAAGGTTAAGTTTTTTGGAGCAGTTTTCTTTTTAAGTACTTCTATGTCCTATATTGATTAGACATGCATGGAAGATGGTTCTAGTGTGTTTCATTGTACCAGTCAAAGTTTCAGATGCTGCAATTTCAGCAAAGGAATGACCAGGTTAATGTTTTTGGAGCAGGTTAACATTTTTGGTGCAGTTTTTGGTGTAGGTTTCATTTCCAAGTAACTATAATCCCTATGTTGACCAAACTTGCATGGATGATACATCTAAGGATGGATACTACCGGGCTTGCTTCGGATGCTGAATCTGACCTACATTTTCCGGTTGAGTGAACAGGTTAAAGTTTTTGGTGCAGGTTTCATTTCCAAGTAACTATGAGACCTACGTTGACCAAACTTGCACGGATGATACATTTAAGGATGCATACAACCAGGCTTGCTTCGGATGCTGAATCTGACCTACATTTTCCAGTTCAGTGAACAGGTTAAAGTTTTTGGTGCAGGTCTCATTGCCAAGTAACTATAAGCCCTATGTTGACAAACTTGCATGGATGATACATCTAAGGATGGATACTACCGGGCTTGCTTCGGATGCTGAATCTGACCTACATTTTCCGGTTGAGTGAACAGGTTAAAGTTTTTGGTGCAGGTCTCATTTCCAAGTAACTATAAGCCCTATGTTGACCAAACTTGCACGGATGATACATCTAAGGATGCATACTACTAGGCTTGCTTCGGATGCTGAATCTGACCTACATTTTCCAGTTGAGTGAACAGGTTAAAGTTTTTGGTGTAGGTTTCATTTCCAAGTAACTATGAGACCTATGTAGACCAAACTTGCATGGATGATACATCTAAGGATGCATACTATTGGGCTTGCTTCGGATGCTGAATCTGACCTACATTTTGTGGTTGAGTGAACAGGTTAAAGTTTTTGGTGCAGGTTTCATTTCCAAGTAACTAAGCCGTATGTAACTAAGCCGTATGTTGACCAAACTTGCATGGATGATACATCTAAGGATGCACACTACCAGGCTTGCTTCGGATGCTGAATCTGACCTACATTTTGCGGTTGAGTGAACAGGTTAAAGTTTTCATCAAGAGATGAAAATTCTCAAATTTGCTTCAGATGCTGGATTTTGATTACATTTTCATGAAGAAGAACTAGTTTAAATTGTTTATGTAGGTCTATTTCAGAGTATCAGATCAGAATTGCTTTTAAAAATATTTTCATTTTTGGAATGTACACTTTTTGTTGGTTAATTGTGTGACTTTGCCTTACTTAAAGACAACATTCGTTGAGGTGAGCTCTGTAATCTCTGATTACCTATGTTTCACTCATATGGAGACGCCACCAATTGTCGGTGGAGAGTTACAAACTCAGGACTCAGGGCCATTTTGAGTTTTTTTTTTATCGTGCCAGCACCCACAGCGATCTCTACGTCGCACAATGGGAATCGAACCCACGACGTAATTCTTCAAAAGATATTTTCGCTTATAAATAATTACGTTTTTTTTTTACACCTATTATTTTTAAATACCGCTAAGTAGCAAACCCTAAAACTTAAACGAATTGAAAATGATATCCAATATCATAAAATCGATACTGTAGATTAAGATAACATGTTTGAAAGTTATAAAGTGTAATGAAATTCTGAAAGGGGGTGAGTTGGGTGGTTAAAGGATAATATTTCTAACAACAAATATCTAAGCTGCAAAAACTATCTTCTATCACATTTTATAAATATCAAATAGTATCATTGTTAATAATTATTGAGAAAAATATCCTCATCAAATAAAAAATTACAGTGTGATCAAATTTTGGCCTTAGTCGAAAGATATTTGCAAAAAATGGCCACTGATACTAAAATTTATCAAAGGCACCTGATGACTGGTCCATCCTAATTAGAATTCTATAAATCCACGATAACTGAACTATAAGAGACCCAAAAGTCTTATTTACGGTCACCTGAGTATGATGCAACAATTAAAATGATCAATAGAGTATTAAAGAAACTAAAAGATGAAGCTTTGTTGATTAAAAAAAAACAAGAGAAAAAAGGATAGTGAGCAACATTGAAATAATTAATCTAATATTCAGTAACAAGTCATAAATTCAGTTCTAATTTATTTCTATAATCTATACCCAGTGTATCACTATCACCATGCAGACTATTACATGTAACAATGTGAAAGTTCTTTCTTGGTCTTTGATTAATTGTTCTTATGTTGTTAAACGTCCCACGAATGGCACTAGAGATTTTTTTTCAGAGATATCACCGTATACCGGTGAAGGGCTTCAAATTAAAACCTATACTCGGGTTTTAGGGTCATTCAGTAGTGAGTATTCTTTATCATGCAAACACCTACCGCGACTCAGGACCTACGTTTTTAAAGTCGTATCCGAAGGACCCGTGACTTTTACTTCCTATCCCGAGCGTTTAGCGAAAGAACAGTCACTACCTATATTTGAAGATTTGATTGAGTGATTTTATGCTGTTAAAGGTCCTTCTCGAGAATTTTTCACTCATATTCAAACGCCACCATTGCCTACTTTCTTTCTTCTGTCCTATTATCGGTACTTAGGCCCATTGAGCCGTTGGGGATCTTTTTCGTACCAGCACCTACTGCGACCTTAAGGGTACTTAACACAAACAAAAAATTGATGCATGGTTTGGTATATATATTTTGACTGATTTTGATTTGAAATGACATAAATAATAAATCCCTGAATATAAAGAAATCGTAGGATTTCCTTTGTGCTTAGATATGAGACTTTGTTTTGCTTTCTATATAATTCCATACAAAATCTTGCACAAATTTTCACATGACAAAATCGTATAAAATTCTCCCATATCACTCGGTAAACATTATTCAGGTTACCAATTTAAATGATCAAAGATATGACAATACACCAACTACACATAATTCATCCAATTCATTTGTGGTAGAACACCGGTAATGGAAACACCTAATTTAGAAACCTAGACCTATACAAATGAAACAGAATAGGACGCATGCATACAAAACCAAAATATGGAACTTGTGGCAATTGATCACTTTTTTGCATGCAAGCATTCACAATACATTATAAAAACCTTAACCGTAAAATATTTCTGACATTTAGTGATAACCCTTTGTTTTTTAATTTAAACTTCCGGTTAAAAAACATTTTTTCTAAACATTTGAAATTATTTCGATATTGATTTTATACATGTATGTAGGTATACTTACCAACACTTGTTTTCAAAAACAGCCTACAGCTAGATGCCTGGCATCTGGGGGCACGTCTAGATAATTTAAAAACATGAAATCCTCGAACCAGTATTTAAAGGTATGGCTGGCGAGGTAAAGACAATTATTATCTCAAGTAAAACAGGTTTTAGTGAAATGCAAACTACCATTTACCCAGTCCGCATTTTTTCCCGACGAATTGCACACGTAAAATAGGTCATTCGGGCTTTAACGCTAATTCTACACTTTAAAGTCAAGGTCCCATTTTTTTAAAAATGGAATTTAAATCCGCAATCGTATTGAAGAATAGTATATTTATCTAATTTTGGGAAAAATTAGGTCATTTTCAGTGTTTCTTCGCAACAATAATAATCAACAACGCATAAACACAGCTCTTGTTTTCTTTTCTTTTTTTTAATTTCGAAATAATTTTATCATTTTAAAACAGGCTTGTATAGCTCAGGATCTTTAAAATAATAATGAAGGATCAAATGACACTTCAGGGTACTTCAACGTAAATTATCCTTTTAAAAAGAAGATCAATAAATGTCTTGTGGTTTAAAGGATAAAAATCGGGGGGATAGGTCGAGTCATATGCCTACATAACGATCGATAAAAAATCAATTCATTTTTCAAAAGTTTAACTTTTTGTTGAATTAATGTAATGCTTAGTGTCATTAACATACAAAGGGCCCTTTAAAAATTAAAAAAAAAAACTGAATATTGTAAAAGCGACATTTTGATTAACACAACATTACAAAAATGCATTATACACTCAATTTTCACAAAACTAACCTAAATTTATCTTCCCATTTTCGGAGAACGATTTATAAATAAAAACAATGGTAAAATGTTTATTTACACACGCGCAAAATTTTGGTATGAAGACCCATTCTACATATTAAACAAGAAGTTTTTGAGCCAAGGCTCACTAGTTAAACCACCGTTCTGATGTGAATATACACTATCATGTTTATATATAATCTCCCATGTAGAGTTGTCGTTCGTGCCTTCCTCAGACACCTATACGATGGACTGACGTCAATACATGTTAACATAACGTATAAAACGTGATATTTGCAAGATTGTTTCAATTTAAATTAATATTTCTGGATTAATTTAGTGAATAAAATCTCGAAAGTCAGACATAAACAAATTAATTAAATTCTAATGAATTAAAGCAAAGACACTATTTCGTGTATTTATTACTGTGATATAAGCCTACGTGAGCCAACGACAGAGGTGAATGTACGTGTATGAACAGACGGTAGAGAGTGGTTAATATACTCAAGTTCAATTACGGGTATATGCACATATAAACAAGCATTCTGAGAGTATTGCATAAGCAATACATTTCCCCTACCGGGTTCCCCTTTTTCTTCAGGATGTCATTTTATAATATGCAAAAGTCATGTCCAAGGTAAAACTGAAAGATTTTCAAGTTGTAAATGCCCTAAAACTAATAAAATAATCCACATTAGGACGAAAATTCAACTCATTTTTCCATCGTCTTTTCCTCGCTTCATATTTTTGTCGACAATCGGAAGTTAGCGCAGTTGAACCCGATCTTAATTAAGCGATTATGAAAAATTTTCAAAATGCCATAATTCTGTCAAAAAGTAATGAAGCGAAGCGAAATTCAAACTTGATCTGTAACTCATTAAGATACACTCACATACTAAAATTCAGCTCAATATCTGCAAGCGTTTAGAAAAAAAGTGCGGAAAACCAAGTGGGACAGACTGACGGGGACAGACAGACGGACGGACGCAGAGGAAACCTATAGTCCCCCCGGTTTCACCGGTAGGGGACTAATAAGAAGTTGACATCAGATTCATATAAAAATATATCCAACCATAGGACATGCCTCAATAAATTATGTGCTAGAATTTCTAATATCTTTAATGAGTAGTTGCTGCGGAAACTGACAAAAATTATTGTTGCGTCGCGTGCGCGGCACTAAAGGATAACTTTACCCGACACTGTTTGTCCGTCTGTCACACCTTATCTCAAGGACTGTAAGAAATATGAACTTGAAATTTACACATTTATTGTTTGGCACTATGACATTTGTTAATTGCCATGATTACCGGGACAAGTGCACTTTACAGGTACGTACAAATCATATGGAAATAACACCTGGTCTTTCTCTATAAGAGAGTCCTGCGTCATTTTTTTTTTATTTTAATAGACTTCATTTAATTAACGAAGTTTATTAATTACAATTTTCTGGGATTCCAAAACAAACTCTTACATCCTAGTTCTTCATCGACAAGACATGACGTTGCGAGTCACCTGGCCTGGACGTGCTTTCTGATTAGTTTAGAGGTAAGTTACGTCATTTTAATTTGCATATAAACACGAAACAGCTGATTTTAGGGGGTGAACTTTGCCCTGTGTTTATGAGGATATTTATAAAGATTGCAAAAACGGTAGATTTCTGATAGATTGGCTTAAAACTAAGAGACTTTTAGAAGACTTTCTTTTTTTTTGTGACATTTGTGGAGAAGGGTCATTTCGTCTTGTTGAAGATAATTCCTACAACAAAGATGGTGTAGTATGGAGGTGCTCAAACTGCAAGTGTACATTTAATAAGAAAATATCTGTATGGGAATGATCGTGGTTTTCAAAATCAAACCTGTTACTTGAACAAATTGTGAAACTTACTACATGTAATTATTGAATTTATGACTTACCCGGCGACTTTATTTTACGAGAATTGAAAGGAGGTAGCAAACACACAATAGCAGACTGGAGAAATTTTGCCAGAGAGATTTGATTATAAATTTTGCAACAAGATAAAGAGAAGATTGGAGGGCCAAGTAAATCTGTTGAAACTGATGAGAGCAAATTCGGAAGCGAAAGTATCACCATTGAATGAGTGGAAATTGTCTGGATAATCGAAGGCATTGAGAGGTAATCCGTAAAATGGTCTTAAGGTGGTAAGTGACAGACGTACAGCCAATTATTCAGAAATATGTTAAGTCTGAGACCACAATTCATTTTGACTGCTGGAAAGCGTATTTCTTATTTGACAGCGATTCATTCAATAGATTTCAAAAAAAGGAAACGGGTGCATGTACAGATTTAGTAGAGTCAACGTTGAATGTGGTAAAAAAAATCATTGCCAAAAATGGAAATCAGAAACATTTTTATAACGGAACCTGGTTGAATATTGTGTGCGCAAAAATACTTGCAACATGTTGACGACAAATTTACTACATGCTTGGACTTAATCGAAAGGATATACACCTTCATGTATAAGGGGAGACTCTCACTAAACCAAAACAATGGCGAGTTCAATAGCACTTCAGATTTATTTGACTAAGTTGAGATTCTGTAAATATTTTCTAAGTATTGGGAGCTGCCACCCCCATACCCTCGATAAAAACTGCTAAAATCCACTGATCTATTCTTTTCTCGCCTCACTACAAAACAAAATGGCGTCGCCAATCATAGTTGAAACGTTGCTTGGTTTCTTCGCCTCACGCGCCGATCTAGAATCAAAATGGCGGTAAGGTACAGTCTATCCTGTTACCGACCTCGTTACCCTTGACCACGTCCTTTGATCTGCTTTACTAAAAGTTAAAAGGGCCAATATACAGCATATTATTTTTACATTTAAGTGGTAATTCCTAGCCATATAGAATATGCACTGATTGTCATAAAACATTTTAAAAAATACAAGCCTTACAGTTCACTTAACCTTAACCTTTAATCTACTTTACAATTTAAGTTAAATCTTATGAATTTTGAGTGGCGGGTGGTGATAAGTAACATTTATACATGTTTATGAGCTCATAATACTTTTCTCTTAAACGTGTCTTCCTGGCCCCTAAAATAAGGCATGCAGTGGGGTCAAAAGTGATTTCCTGATATCTTTAAAACCCTTCATAATTTGTTATACATCAAAGAAGCAAAGTTTTTCAAAATTTCAATGAGCATTCAGTGATATCGTCAAAAACGACCGGAGGTGTAGGAGCAAGTGCAATATAAATTGACAAAAGAAGTCGAATGACGTCAATTCAGGTAAAGAATGATATAATGTGAAGAAGTGCCTGTTTACATTTGTCTAGTGAATAACTCTTTATGCGTAAATCTGAAACAGACTTGACATAAATAATACATCTTACCGGAACACTGTATCCTATTTCTTAAATACATAAACCCTCTGCTCACT